>NW_010554447.1:4856-5103 GCF_000687285.1 Phaethon lepturus | reverse complement strand
GCAGCAGCGGTGGGTCTCACAACCTCCCTTCCGCCCCGGGGAGGTGCTTTGCCCAGGGCAGAGCTGAATTAGTGCTTCACATTAACATCTTTTCATCAGGGGTTTGGTTTGGGTTTTTTTTTTTAAGAACTGGGTATTATTTCACGCCGCTCGTTACTCAGCTACAGCTCCTGGGGCTGAGCAGCAGAGGTCGGTTCCCAGTCCCCGTTTCACGGCAGCTGCTCCCGCACTGCACGAGTCACGCCAA
>NW_010554447.1:4210-4828 GCF_000687285.1 Phaethon lepturus | reverse complement strand
TGGGAGCAATGAATATTTTTTTTTTTTTAATTGTTTCTCCAGACAGCGAGATCTCTGCTTGTTTGCTCAAAAGGCGGAGAAGCTGTTTCGCTGATCCAAGCATGGCAAGAGCACGCAAGACCAGCTCCCTGCTCCTGCTCGCTGTCGCGTGCCTCATTTCTTTTGAAAATCAAATGCTTTAGGGGAAAGTTTCTCCTTCCAGCTCTGCGTGCCCACATCTTGCATATGCAGGCGATCTGGCACACCTCTGCTCTGCATGCAGATAAAGGCACAGGCGGGGAGCTGGGCTGGGAGCGTGCTGGAGCCCAGCAGAAACCTCCCCGTGCTGCTGTGGGGCTGCAAAACCCAGGTCCCAGCCCAGCCTTTCACCTTCAAACAACGGAGGGGAGGTTTTCTCCCCAATCATCCCTGCATGGTTGAAGGCTGAGTGCCCAGGTGCTTTGTCAGAAACGGGATCGCTGGCTGTGACTCGATAATCCGGCATGACTTTTAGGGGAGAAGCTCTCGCGTGGCAATGCTGAATGCTCCCACGTGGAAGACCCTCTTCCTCCAGCGTGGTTTGGGTGGTCCCAGAGGACACCCTGGGGCAGGCAGGGCTTTGCTGACCTGCTTGGGGGG
>NW_010554447.1:0-4187 GCF_000687285.1 Phaethon lepturus | reverse complement strand
CTGCCCAAACCCCGGGCAAGATGCTCCGTGGGGATGCTCAGACACGCGCCCCTCCCCAGTATCACCATGGTCCGGGAGGGATCTGGTCCCACAGCTATTTTGGAGGATCCAAAACTCCCAGAGGCTTTGGCTGATGGAAAGGAAAGAGTTTATCCCAACAGCAGCATCCCAGGAAGGAATGAGGTAATCACTGATGTAATGAGCTTTCGTATCTCCAAAGTTTCCACTTTCCATCCCTGCTAGTGATTTCAAAATGTGTGGGATTAGGATAAAATTCTTAAAATTAGGGCAAAAATTCTTAAAAATTCTTAAAATTAGGGAAACATTCTTAAAAAAAAAACCCTTTAATTTTAGACTGACTGTTTGCCTCCTGTCTTTCCCACCTTACTGCGCTGGGGGTGTCATGGGTTGCTCTCCACCTCTCCTGTTGTTTGGCGGTGTTTTCAACCAAAAAAGGAAAAAGCAAGGTTTTTTTAGAAAGCAGAGCACTTTATCTGTTCTCAGGGGTTATCGAACGCTACTGCTGGCACTCAGCCTGGTGGAGCATTAATAACCCCATAATATCAATGGGGAAACTGAGGCAGGGGCAGGCGGAGCAGAGACCTGAGTCCGGGGCAGGACCTGGGACACTGCTCCCAGTACGGAGGGGCTGGGGGCCACCAGCGCACCACAGGGTGCCCCAGGTCACGTCCAACCCCACCAGCACTGCGCCCACACCGGCCCTCCACCCACCAGGCTTCCTGCGGGGTGCAGCTCTGCGCATCACCTCTCCAGGTTTCTCTGTAAAATGGGGTGAATAATGCTCAGTTTGGTCTCTCCAAGGGTTCGAGGAGGCCGCAGCCAGCGAGGCCACGCGGGGAGCCTGGCGATGACAGCGGGGCGGCCGAGCGGTACGTGTTGCCTCCGTAGAAGCTGTGCGTGGTGCCAGAGGGAGGAGGGATGCACGGGAGCGCCTTGGGACCCGGGGGGAGACGGCTCTGGTGGGTTCAGGCACCAAAGTTGCCATGAGTTTTCCCATCATCAGTCCCCAGCAATGTGGTCCCGACACAAGCCCTGCGGTCCCTTCCTCAAGAAGATGCCTTGCACTGCCTCATCCCAGAGAAAAGTGATTTGAACAGCTCAAAAAGTAGAGGAAAAGCCTGATTTTTCAGCTGAGCTTTCGGTGCTCTTCCACTTTGCCCATGTCCCTGGGGCTGGGGCAGGGTGGGCAGGTCTGAAAATGCGTCCCTGGACGAGCCTGCTCCTCTATGCGTGTGCGTGGTTTAGCAAACGATTTCACTTTCTAGATTTGGGCTTTGCCCTGTTTCTGTGACTTTGCAAAACATCACATATACAAGATACTTCTCTTTTATCAGACTTTTTTTTCTAATTTAGACTGAAAGCTGAATCATTTGAAACAAAAGGACGTCCTCGCGCTGGAAGCAGCCCAGCGTGCGGCACAGCCCTGAACATGACCACGGAGAGTTTTGCTGAGTTCCTGAATAAGCTCAAGGAAATCCACGAGAAAGAGGTCCAAGGTAAGGAGACATGAGAAGTCTTATTAAAAACCAGCCAAGGTCCATTTCTTTGTAATGCCACCTTGATCTGTTTGGTTTCAAATAACCTGAAGGGAGGAGGAGTGGGTGTGGATTAGGGAGCTTTGGGAATTAGCGCTCAGCGAGCATTACCCATGGGGACGGATGGGGACGCAGGGACACAGCCCGGCCCTCAGGGGAGCATACCCTCCGACGGCACCTTGGTGTCTCTCACTGGTGCAGAATGAGGGTTACTGAGAAAATCAGTACCTGTTTGGACGAGGAGGATGTTCCTGCATCCGATGTTCCTGGAGAGCGAGGCACAGAGGTGCTCGGTCCCTGCAGGAATCCCACTTGCTCCAAGCGTTAATCACAGGGGATTTGGCTCCTCTCCTGCTCCTGCTGCCATGGTCTGTGATCGAGGTGAATTGGGGGGTTCGCAGAAGCGACGAGCACGCTTGCTGGGTGTCTCCTCTGAGCGACGTGGGTTGGAGTATATTTGGATGCTGAGGGCTGAAAAGGAAAGCAGAAAGATGCAATAATCTGTAAGACGGAAGCAGCAGGAGTATGAAACTCTGTTAAAAAAAACTGTAGAGTCGGGTTGGATAGTTTATTCCTCTAGGGAAAAAATTATTCCTCGGGTCATACATTATTAAAATAAGAACCATTAGGTTAAGCAACCGAATGCCAAATCCAATTGTTTTCCTATTAGAATAATTCCCAGTATCAATATTATGAACAAAACAACAGCACTTTTGGAGGATTCTGGCTTATGAATTCATTCTTCTCTTGTGTAATTTCAAGCCATGTGAGAATTAGAGGAAACTGTTGAGCAATTTAAACCACATGTTTACATCTACTTTGCATAAAATGGATTTGACAAGATGTAACGTCTGCAGATCCATCAACGAAAGCTGTTCTTGTTCAGCTGTAAATATCCTTCAAGACGCTTTGCAGCCCCGAGAGCTATAAAATACTGCCCACCTGGGAAATGCATGCTGTGACAAGAAATAAGTAGAAAAAAAACTGAAACAGACTTCTTGGGGGTGGGAGGGAAATGCAGACTCATTAAATAGTGGAAATACAAAATGCGCTCACATTTTGTACAACTTTTTCAGCTATATTAAACTGTGATATTGTTTAACACAGGCAATGTGTTATTCCTTCTTGGAAATAAGGTTTGTAAATTGATGAGGTTTCTGCAAAGCCAGGCACCCTCCCGAAGTTCCACCATCGCGTTTTGTTTCTGAGTGCCGGGGAATTGGCAATAAATACCGACCTCTCCATCTCTGTGAACTATTCCAGGTCTGCAAAGCAAGCTGATGGAGCTGACGACGGAGAAGTGCCGGTGAGCAGCGCCGCGTCTGCTCTGCCCACGCCGCGGCGGGACGGGGGCAGAGGGGAGGTTACGCCGCTTCGTTTTCAGACCTCCCGTGCACTCCGCCGAGGCTGCCTGGTGCAGAGGGCAGTTTGCCTTTCTGGCTCTGCCAAACTCAGACCTTTTGGTGATTTCTGCCGTGCAAGTCCCCCAGCAAAGCAGGGCTTGGGGTGATCCCAGCCCACCTCCCGTTTGCCTTCGCCACCGGCAAGTGATGCTCGCACCCATGGGCGCTTACTCCCTTGGGAAGCAATAAACGGGGACGAAGCAAGCTGCTAACTCCCCGGGCGCGCGTTGCAGCGCAGCAGCTGGGCTCTAACACATTTGTTGTCCCTCCTGCCACACAAGCAAAAGCAAGTCAGCCACGCCGGTGTGAGCAGCACGGCGGGCGCAGAGCAGAAATGATTCCCCTTGACAGGGCGCTGCAGATAAAGACACAGATTTGGGGGAGAAACCTAATAACCCTCTTTTCTTTGTTCTGTTTCTTCAATTAGTGATGCTCAGAGAATCGAAGAGTTGTTTGCCAAAAACCACCAATTAAGGGAACAACAGAAGGTCCTTAAAGAAAACGTAAAGGTGTTAGAAAACAGGTAAGGTTCATTTTTCTACAGGGTGCTGTTCGGTGCAACAGAGTGCACCCTCCCCGGGGGAGGGTTTGGGGGTTGCTGTCTTCCCAGGAGTGGACTGTAGCACGTGAACCTCTTTTTTGTTCCTCCTCGGCCGCTGGAAGAACCGGGGGAGCCTGGGCACATGCAGAGGAGCTTTCCTAAGCTGATGGTGGTGGAGCTGGATCTGGCGGGGGTGGAAGGGCCAGCGCTGGGCTGCATGGGTGGGAACTCCTCTCCCCAATTCTGGGTGACGGGCTGGGTGCGCACGCTTCTCCATGGGGAGCGCAGGAGCTTGTTTCCCCCGTGGGAACTGTATGTTCACAACCTGCCGGCCGTGGGTTTTCCCCCAGGCTGCGAGCGGGTCTCTGCGACAGATGCATGGTCACCCAGGAGCTGGCGAAAAAGAAGCAGAATGAGTATGAGACCTCCCATTTCCAGAGCCTGCAGCACATCTTCGTCCTCAGTACGTATCGTCGCCTGCCGTAAGCCCGGCTTTGGCCGGCTGGGTCTTTGCTCAGTTAATGCCTCTCCCAGATATTTGCGCGTGAGGCCTCCCAGTAGCCGGGCACCCAGGAGGGGTTTGGGGATGGGGAGAAGGGAGGGAGCCAGTGTGAGTGTGGGGGCCTTGAAAAATCAGATCTGACCAGGCCTGCGGATGGCAGCCCACGTGCCCCCCGGGCAGAGGTA
>NW_010554446.1:4213-4634 GCF_000687285.1 Phaethon lepturus | reverse complement strand
ATGTGCCAGCATGGCCCCATCTGTCCCTTCCTGCTCCCCTGTCCCTCTGCCTCAGTGAGGAGGGAGCTCTGCCGGGTGCCAACACTGTGTTTCTTCCTGCAGACAATGCTGACAGCCATTTCCATGAGCGCGATTGCCACTAACGGCGTAGTCCCAGGTAGAGCGAAGCCCGTGTCCGTGTGTGTGCCGGGGGCAAGGGGAACTGGCCTCCTGCCGGATCAGGCCCCTGTGGGGGCCCCTGTGCTCAGAAGGGCTGGTCCAAAGCCCTGGCAAAGGTCTTTTCCCCGGGAGCATCCCCTGAGGCCGTCCTGCTCCCTGGGCCGTGCCGGACGAGCTCGGGCGTTGCCCTGTGCCACGCACGCAAGGGTGGACATGACCACCAGCCATTCCCCGGACTTCTGCCGCCAGCCTGTGCGGGTTC
>NW_010554446.1:1003-4139 GCF_000687285.1 Phaethon lepturus | reverse complement strand
GGCGGGGTGCGGGGGGCGGCGGGCCCCGCCAGCCACGGCTCCTCCCTCCGCCAGACTGGCAGGGCCGTGGGGGAGCCAGGGAGAGATGCTGGCAGGAGGATGGGGAGCCGGGCATGCCGGGCGCTGTGGGCTGGGCGGTGGGATGGCCTCTCCCACTGGCCTCCCTGAGCCGCTCCGCGTGCAGGGTCACTGCGATGCATGGTCTCTGCCCCCGGGGAGGCACTGGCGGGGGTCGGCCAGTCAGGTGCGCCCAGGCTGCCTCTGCCAGAGCGTACCCAGCCCCACAGAGCTGCAGGGAGCGGGCACGCTGGCAGGGTCGCTGCGATGCATGGTCTCTGCCCCCGGGGAGGCCCTGGCGGGGTCTGGCAGTGCAGGTGCGCCCAGGCTGCCTCTGCCAGAGCGTACCCAGCCCCACAGAGCTGCAGGGAGCGGGCACGCTGCGCCGGGCTGGGCATAGCACTGACAGCCCCAGCGCAGGGTGTAATTAAGGCTATTTGTCATCCTGCCGCCGCGGTGGGACCATCGATCGCAGCCGCCCGGCTCTAAGGGCTCCTCTGGGAGGACAGAGCAGGGCATGGCCCGTGTCCCTGGGGCTCTCCAGCACCTGTCTGGCATCCCAGAGGACACGTGTCCTCACGACCGTTGTGCCTGGCTGCTGGGCTCCCAGGGAATGGCTCTGCCAGCACGGTCACTCCCACTGCTCTGGGGCCCTGGGGACTGCGCCCTGCTCCCTGCTGGATCCCTGGCCTCATCCTGCCCTCCGGGACGCCTGGCAGGGCTGGGGGTACCGCTGGGGTCTGGCTGGGATCCACCTTTGCTCTCTCTGGCAGCGGGTGGCTCCTACTACATGATCTCGCGCTCCCTGGGACCCGAGTTTGGTGGGGCCGTGGGGCTCTGCTTCTACCTGGGCACCACCTTTGCCGGCGCCATGTACATCCTGGGCACCATCGAAATCCTGTTGGTACGTGCCTGGTCCTTTCCCCCACGCGGTGTCGAGGACTCAGGTCCTGACAGGGCAGCTCTGCCCTTGCCTGCCCATGCTGCCTGCTCCTTGTGGCTGGCAGGGAGCTGAGACTTTGCAGCGGGGCCGAGGGAGCCTTCCCCTGGGTTCCCTCTGCAGGGCCATTAGCTGGGCAGTGATGCCGTGACTCTCTCCCAGGCTTACATCTTCCCAGCCATGGCTATCTTCAAGGCAGAGGACGCCAGCGGGGAGGCAGCCGCGATGCTCAACAACATGCGTGTGTATGGCACCTGTGTGCTGACCTGCATGGCTACTGTGGTGTTTGTGGGGGTCAAGTACGTCAACAAGTTTGCCCTGGTCTTCCTGGGCTGCGTCATCCTCTCCATCCTTGCCATCTATGCTGGTGTCATCAAGTCGGCCTTTGACCCGCCGAGCTTCCCGTGAGTACGGCATCCCACAGGTTTGCAGTGCGGCCGGGTTGTGCGGGCACATGGCTGAGTGCCTCCTCCCCACAGGATCTGCCTCCTGGGCAACAGGACCCTCTCGCGCCATGGCTTCGACCTCTGCACCAAGATGGTGGTGGAGGGGAATGAGACAGTGGGCTCCAAGCTCTGGGAGCTCTTCTGCACGTCCCGCTTCCTCAATGCCACCTGTGATGAGTACTTCACCATGAACAATGTGACCGAGATCGAGGGCATCCCCGGCGCCGCCAGTGGCCTCATCCAAGGTGGGTATGGCATGGGGATGGAGGCACAGGGACGGAGGCACGGGGATGGAGGCGTGGGGGTGTGGGCATGGGGACAGAGGCGCAGGACAAGCCCCAGGGGAGCCGTGGTGGGGCAGCTGGCAGAGCTGGTGGAGGGGCTGGTGCCATGGGGACCGGTGCTGCGGGGGGCTGTCCCCTCGGGGCATGCCAGGAAGGTGGTGTGGGGGCAGGCGGGCAGCACCAGGTCCAGGGGAGGGGGCGTGTGGGCGATCCCTGCCCCTGGGGCTCAGCGAGCTGCGCTCACGCCATGCTGGGCAGCAGGACAGGCTCCTGCACTATGGGAGTGAGCTGGGCACTGCAGCCGCCCATGCGTGGTCTGTGCCAGCCAGACCGCAGCAGCACAGCTCCAAAGGATGCCCAAAGTCTGGAGAGGAATAAATCCTCCCTGTGCTTCCCCTTGGCCTTTGGAAAGGCTGGTATCGATCTGAGGTTTCTCAAAGAGTAATCGCGCCTTGGGGGCACTTTGCTGCTGCGGCCGCAGCCACGCTGGGAGAGTGGCCAGGGCTGCATGAAAACTTGCGAATTTGCTGGGAGGAGCCACTTTTGACCTGTTTTTCTGGAGCTGCTGGTGCATTTGCCAGGTGCTCACACTCAGTGGCTGGGTGGTAAAGGCTTATGCCCAGTGCCAGGCTCAGAGGGCATTTGTAGACCCTCTGCTCCACAGGGCCATGCCAGCAGGACCTGCTCTGGGTGCTCCTGTGCCAGGGTGGGTGTTGCGGCTCAGGAGCACAGCACTCCATCAGGCTTCCCTGTCAGTGAACCATGAGCAGGGTCAGCCCTTCCCTGGTGCAGCATCCGTGCCGGGCGCTCCTGCAGTGCCAGGCTGGGTGTCGGGGCGGTGGCTGTGCTGGCCGTGCAGCATGCAGGGTGCAGGTGCTGAGCTTGCAGTGGCTCCGTCTCTGGCAGGTCCCGCAGAGCAGGGCAGGGGCTGGGGTGCCAGGTTCTGACTGGCACTTGCTGTGGGGCAGCTCTGGCTGTGTCTGCGATGGGCGCCGAGGCTGAGGCTATGGCAGGGCTGCTCCAGCTCATCCCTGCCATGGCAGCTGCGCAGACCCACCATGGGAGCTTGGACTTCGCTAAGCGCATGGTGCTCGGGACTATGGCTATGGCTGCAGGGCTGCGTCACAGCGATGTGGTGGAGCATGCTCACTGCGTGCTCGGGAGGCTCCCGATGGCATCCCATGCTGAGGTCTCGTGGGGCAGATGAAGAGTCCCTGTCTGTTGGGTGCAGCCTTCTCCTGCTGGTAGCAGTCCTGCTGGGGAGGGGACATGGACCTTCTGCCCGGCCAGTCTTTTTCGGGGCAGCAGACAGCAAGCACTCCTGCATCTGAGGCATGCACTCCAGAGCCAGGACCTGGCTGTGGAGCGGCTGGGGGCGAGGGTGGCCAGGCTGGGAGGCGCCGGGGGGG
>NW_010554446.1:349-980 GCF_000687285.1 Phaethon lepturus | reverse complement strand
GACTCGCTGTGGCCCAGGCGCTGTGTCTCTCTGCAGGAAGAGGTGTGCGGTGCCAGGAGGACGAGCCAGGCAGGGCTGTGTCGGTGGGGGCTGCCAGCCCTGTCCATCACCTGAGAGCAGTCAGGGCATGTCATGCGGCCGGGGAGGGGTGCTCGACGTCAGGTGCTGAGGGCTGGTCCCTGTGGGGCCCCTTTGAACCCGCTCAGCAGCCCTTTTGCAGTGCTGTGCCGAGGGCTGTCGGCCTCTCGCCGCTGCTCCTGGGCGCTGGCTGCTTTCTGCTGCTCCAGTTTCTCACCGTGATCTGTGGCCAAGACAGCACGCGGAGGGACACTAAGCCTGTTATATCAGCCCTGCACTCGTAATCCCATCAAAAACGTTATCAAGTTACTTTGACACGATCCACTTTCCTTAAACCTGTGTTGATCAGCATTAATTATATTACCCTCTTAATTATTTGCTACTGCAATCCCGTGTCAGCTGCTCTAGTATCTTGCAGGGACGATCCCAGTGGCAGGACATATCTGCTCCGGTCGCCCACCCGCGCTGCCGGGCCTGTGCTGAGGCCGGGTGTTTCCGCACATCTGTGACAGACTGGGGATGCCCCATCCCTCGCCCACCAAATGCCAGCATC
>NW_010554446.1:0-334 GCF_000687285.1 Phaethon lepturus | reverse complement strand
TGCTGGCCGTGCCGGCTGCTCAGCGAGGCTCGGGTGGGGGGAGGCGGTGCTGGACGTCCCCCATGCTCCGTCCTCTCAGGCTGTGGGGTGGGAGGGTGCTGTGCCGGGTGCAGACAGCCCTCTGGCATGTCCTCATGATGGCTGCGCTGCCTGGCCTCCTGCATCCTCACAGAGAACCTCTGGAGCTCATACCTGACCAAGGGTGTGATCGTGGAGAAGCGGGGGCTGCCCTCTGTGAGCCCCCCTGACACCCCAGTGGACATGGACCAGCCCTACGTCTTCAGCGACATGACCTCCTACTTCACCCTGCTCGTCGGCATCTACTTCCCCTCAG
>NW_010554445.1:1352-7673 GCF_000687285.1 Phaethon lepturus | reverse complement strand
CCCAGAGGTGCCCCCTTACGCCCCTTTGCCAGCCGTGGGCCCGTATGGCAGACAGAACATGCACAAGAGAGTGGGATATTTGGGAGGGGCCTATTATTCCCTTAATGCTTCCTATTACGTTACTAGCACATTTGAGTGCTGCTAAGCATTAGTTTATCGCTCTCCAAGAACAAGCTGCCATAGTTCCCAGCTAGCAGCTGAGTAGTAACAGCAAATTTACAGCCTGTAACTGCGAACATCCACATTATTTTTGGTGTTATTTTTGCCCGTGTGCCTGAATTTGCTTTTTTTTTGGCCCTGAATTCACCTTTCCATTTAATTGCCCCATCTAAGCTTTTGTAACCTTTGATTTTCATAATGTAGACGAGGATTGCCCGGCTGAGGGGAGACATGCTGGAGCCCTGGATGTGCCAAGGGGCCTGGAGAGAAGATGCACCAGCCTTGCACTGTCTGGTCGGCTGTGAGCATTAGGGGGCATCAAACGATGCTAATAAATGGCAAGCGCCGAGCAAGAGGGAGGAGACGCCTCCGTAGTTTAGTGTGGGGCTCTTCAGAACCACAAATTATCGCTACTGAAGGGTTATGTGGGTTTAGGAGGGTGAGTCAATGGGAGAAGGGGACAAGGCCACAGAAGAGAGATCTCCTGAGGGCCACCACCGGCTCGGGAAGTCCCTGAGCTGTGAATTACTGGGGCCTGGGAGAAGAGCTGTGGGAACACAAGAAGTGCTTGCCTTGGCATCAAGGTCTTCCCTCTCCTTGTGGTTAGAACAACTTCTAGAAAAGACAGTAGGCTGTATGGTTACTTGGTTGAGCCATTGCAGCTGTTCTTCTCCCTTTATTTCCTGTGTTGATATGTGTATTATCTGTAACATTTATCATCCCGTTCTCCATCCCTTCTTCAGAGTATTTAGGAATATGCTGGATGAGCCAGGTCCCAGCCCAGACCCTGAGATAGCCCGTCTGTAACCTCTCTTCCTTGCAGAAACCAATCATTTGTGTCGGCCCTTCGCTTCCTGTCTTTAAACCAGTTGTTTAGCTGTGAAAGGGCTTCCTCTCTTACCCTTTGATGGCTTCATTTCTGTAAAAGCTTTAGCTGAAAGCTTCTTTAAAAGTCCAAATCTCTTTGCTTTTGTTTTGCTACCCTTTCACAGAGCTGGGAACCTGGGTCTGGTCTCAGTGAGTCCAGTAACCAGCTAAGTCCCTGCTCTGTGTTGGTGCAGCCAGAGCCTTAATTCCTTCACTGCCCTTTGAAATAGTCTGGCTCTGGCTCCTGGCCTCTCCTAGTTCACATGGTTTGTCTGCAGAGCCCCATTCTGCAGCACAGAGGACAGCAAAGGGAGTTCACAGAGGGAGAAGAACCCGGAGATGTTCCTACCTGGGAGCTGTCTCGAGGGCTGCATTTGTATGCTAGCAAATATGCCATTTCCAGACCACCTTTTGTCTGTGCTGTCGCATTTCTCTCTCTGTAGCACTTTCCTTGCAGCTCCTTTGGGAGCCGCAGAGCCCTAAATGCCTTGTAAATGAAATGTAAAAATCCTCTCTTCTTCTCTGTGCAGTGGGAAGGGGACCAAAACTGCATGCAAAGTACAGCTGCATCTCTCAAAACACCTCTTGTCCTTCTTAATATATTCCTTCTCACATTTCATGACTTGTTACCGCGTGAAGGCAGTGAGAATTTTGCTGTTAAAAGTGTTGCCCCTTCCCTCCCATCTGCTTCGTGCTTATTTGCAGTATTTACAATGCAGCAAACCTTGTAAGGATTGCATAGTGGAGCCATATGGCATCCATAGGTAACAATGCTGCTTACAATTAAGCTCCTCTGCTATGTCAGACCAGGGGGTAAAAAGCAATTCATGACCAAGAGTCAGGAAAAAAAAACAACCCAACAAATCGAAACAATCAATCTTGGGGTGTTTAAGGTAATTCCCAAGGGCATGGCAGGGAAGGTTAACTAAAAGCAGTGGGCTTCTTGATGTGAGTTGCCTGGAAAATGATTTTTAGGGAGAAGGCACTTTGATTTACCTCCTTTGATTATCCGTTTCTGGCGACAGAGATGCCTGCATTACTTACTGCTGAGCTCTCCGGGATATTCCCGTCCCTTTGGATTTTAATGCACAAATCAAATTACACCGCAGCAAAAGGAGCGTACCAAAGTGGGAGGGTTCTCTTGTCTTCAGATAACTCCGTTGTTGCTGATATAATGCTAAATGCTTTAGTAATGCTTTGAGTCATAAAAGATCATTAGTGCTTTGAGGCCAGGGAAGGTTAATAAGAGAGCAGATGTTGGGCTAAGTCAATGGCCGGGGAAGAAAAGAAATGGGCAAGTTGTCCCTTTAACTCAGCTTGTGTTCAGGGGATAAATTCAGCCCGCTCAATGCTCAGGCCTTGACATGGCAAAAAGCAGCTGGAAGGAATAATGGGTGAGCTGAACCAGGTGCCGAATTTCTCTGAAGAGACTTTGAAAAGAATTTCTAATCCAGCGGGTCCCTCCCTCTGACAGCAGTGGAAAGAGGGAGCCCGGAGCCCGGCGCGAGAGGCAGGGCTGTTTTCCGGGGGCAGCGGTCGGCCGTTTTTTACACGTCTCTCCGCTCGCCCCGCCGTAACCTCACCCCTCTGCCGTTAACAGCAGCTCTTTTTCTACAGGAATACTAGGGGAAAACTGGGTTCTTTTTGTCACGCTAGCAATGCGGACATCTGACGTTTTTCTTTTTTTTTTCCCCCCAGCTTGTCTACGCTTTGCAAGTGAGCAGCAAACGCCAGAGCTGGTTATGTGCAATTCCTGATACCAAACTTCACTGCCTGTGGTTGTGTTGGGAGCCACTCTTCCCGCTTTTGGCAGCTAGCAGACCTCCCCTGTGCCTGCTGGAAGTGGGGATTAGGTATTACAACAGCTGGCACACTCGCCGTCTTCCTCAGGGACTGGCTCAGAAACGCAGAGGGTAAAATAGCCAAGTGGAAGCCTCTAGTCTGTGATTCCCCGTGGCCACAGGTCATAGAAGCATAGAACAGTTTGGGTTGGGCTGTAGGGACAAAGCTCCAGGGAGGAGACGTGGGAAAAAAACAGGAACTTAGATGCCTGAGGACACAGTAAAACAGCCAGGACAGCTGAGCTGCCTTGAAAAGACCCTTAGAAAAGAAAAACGCAGAACAGCATCAGTGCGTACGTCTCCCTCTTTTACCTTCTCCTTACGCTGGTTGTGTGAAGCCAGGAAGGCAGATACGCGCTTCAGGGTGGGGTTAGTCTCACGTCTGGGTATTCGTTGTCCTGGAAGATTTTATGGGGGACTGATATGACTGGGGCAGAAGAAGTACAACGTAAATAGAGAAAAGAGATAGGGAGGGCAATGATTTCTATTCTTTCCCTTTTCAAATCTTACTTTTTGCATATTTGTATACATATATACGTACATATCCCCCTGTGTATGTAGCAACTATTTAAAATGTAGGAGAAAATGATTAAGAATTACCATTCTGTCAGCCCTCAGTGAAGATGAAGCTCACAAACCTGTTTTGCAGGCACAATGACTCTGGCAGAGGGACAGAAGTGCAAGCCTGACATTTCTGATGAGAAAAAAGCAGAAGCATCGCGGGATCACTGAGCATAAGACCCAGAGAGGTCGTGCAGATAGAGCAACACCTGCCGCCAGGCAAAATCAGCTCAACTTAAACCTTTCTTGACAGATGTTTGTCCAACCTGTTCTTAGAAACCCTCAGCGATGATGACTCTGCACCCTCTCTTGGCGTTTCCTTCCGGCGCGTCATTATCCCCACTTTAGACACTTGCTGCGGATGTCGAATCAAAGTACCCTTTGCTACCTTTAACCGTGGGGTTTTTGCTGATTGCTGGTGGCTGTGAAGAATAATTTACCGCATTCATAAAGCAAGGGGAAAAAAAAAAAAAGAGTTTTGATTCAATTTTCAGGTCACCTTTAAAATTCACTTTACCGTTTCGAAGCAAAATGCCTGCTGGCTCTCCACGAGGGGTGTCCAGGCCTTTTCCAGCACGGACTGAAAAATCCCTGGGAAACGTGCTGAAACCAGTGGGGATCCGGCAGCAAAGTCATCTCAGCAGGGAACCACCGAGATTCTGAGGATGGCTGCGAGCAAAATGGGATCAAAGCAGGCAGAGAAAATGCTGTCGTCCTCCTCTCCCAAATGCAGGTGTTTGGCTCTCTAAAGACACTCCGCTCCCTGCCAGATCCTCTGCCCTTTCCATCCGCCGTCATCCCCTCGTCCTTCACACGCCTTACCTTCTGGCTCTGTTCCTCATTTTGCCCCGTCCTGCTTTTCTTCTTGCCTCTCTCATCACCTCTTCTGCACCGCTCCCTTCTCGTCCTCCCAACTCTTACTCACAGAGCTCTCCCACGGCTCCTTTTCTCCTGCCCTCTCATATTTCTGCCGATCTCACGTACAGCATACCCTCAGCAACCTGAGGACAATACAGACAACTTCAGAGATCCACTTCTCCGCTCCAGATTTGTATCCCTGAAGAAGCTAGAGCTCTAAAGCTGCAGAAGATCTTCATCTTCTCCAAAATCCTTCCTGAAATCTCCTCTTTTCCAATGTCTGCACAAAACCCCAGCAAGTTTGGCTCGTCTTGTGCTAAACCCTACTGTCTGCCGTGCCAGCCAGTATTGTCTCACTGTTTCTTTGTACTCTTCTACCCAACAGATTGTCTCCATCTGCTGTCTCTTGCCTTGCAGTTAAATTCTAAGCTCTCTGAAACAAGAACCATATTTTCATGCCACGTTTTTGTAGCACCTAGCCAACGATGATCTTCATTCAAAACCGAGACTCCTAGGTGCTTCTGCAGAATGACTTCTAATTCATTTAATTAATGCAAATTGTATACATAGATCTGAGCAATATTCCTGAAGCAAGAAATATCGGGGAGTGAAAGAAGCAGAAGGTCGGGTGTAAAATGTCTAGCAGATAGAGAAGCCGGGCTAGCTTACCCTTCAGCCCCACCTCTGTCCATGCAAAGCAGCGGTGTGCTGGAAAACACAGAATGGTAGAAAACAGAGCTGAGAGGGACCCAGGAGATCAGCAATCCCACAGCCTCGCCCTATGGGAGAGTCAGCAATTCTTGTCACCTTGAGAGGCATCTAACCTGCCCTTGACGTTACATCTACAAGGAGAGCTGCCCACCCTCCCCAGGCAGTCTGTCCTTGTGGTTCTTTCTCCTTACAGTTAGGAGAAATAATCTCCTGCAGAGGAGTAATCTCTCTCTGGGCTGTCTCTTCCGGCAACTGAAGTTCAGCATTTGAAGTTCAGCTTTTTTGGGGGGTTTCTGACATGCCACCACAGACCCTGGTTATTCCCAGCCTTTTTGAAAAAGCCTTTTGAGACTGTTCTCGTGTCTCTCTTGGTCTGCAGTTCTCCACACTGCCCACCCCACTCTGCAGAGGTTGTCTTTTCTGGATCTCTTCTCTTTCTTCTTGCTTCCCCGAACCTTCTCCCGTGGGCTGCACCTTTCCTGAAGTGGCATGCCCCAAACTGGGCCCAGTCTTGTAAAATCTTACCCATCCCTTGTGCTACCTAATAGGTCTGAGGTGGCTTTAGCTGGTTTTCTAGGATGAAGTTGAGAAAATACCTAACCAAGCTGTGTACGCTAGTTAGTATTCTCGTTTGTTGCAATTACCACTCTCTTGGTGGAAAGCACAATATTTCATTTATTGTGGTAGGCATCTGCTTGCAGATGACAATTTTAAAGACTTTTTTTTTTAAAAAAAACAACCCAACAGTGAACCCCTTGAATTCTCAGCCTCCTTTGTCAGCAGCCTTCTTTCTTCACTGGCTCTGGACCAACACTCCCTTTCTTCTTCTCCTTCTGCTGAGGTAGTCTTTTCTTCTTCCTCTTAATGATGCTCGCTATTTCCATCTCAATTTGTGCCTTGGCCTTTCTGATGTTTCCCCACATGCTTATGCTACTCTTATAACTGTCCTTAATAATTTGACCTAGTCCTCACTTTCTGTAAACTTTTTTTGTCTTGAGCCGGACGTCAGTGAAGAGCTTGCGACGTAGCCAAGCTGGTTCCTCCTCCATTTCCTGTTGGGATGGCTTGTACGTGTGTTGTTTGCATCGTTTCTTTGAAGAGCCGCCAGTGTCCTTAACTCATTTCACCTTTAAACGTGCCTCCCGTGAGATCTCACTTACCAGTTCTCACAGCGTCTCAGTCTGCCGCCTTAGGGTCGCTCGGCTTGATTTCCCTTTTCTTCCACTTCCCTTCGCGAGGGTTCTGAGCGTGCCGCTCCGCGCTCCGTCTCGGCCAGCTTGCCTCCTGCCTTGACGTTTCAAACCGAGTCTCCGGCAGCTGATGG
>NW_010554445.1:510-1321 GCF_000687285.1 Phaethon lepturus | reverse complement strand
AGTCCCGGCCGGCTGATGCCCATCGCTGCCGGCAGGCGTGCAGAACCAGTTAACCCAGCCCGTGTGCTGGCCAGCATGGCACAAAGCCGTGACAAACCGGGGCTGCCGTGGTTAACGCCATCCCCAGAGCTTCACTAGCGTCCGCGAACGCACACCCAGCTGTTCTTTCCCGCACTGAGCATTTTATAGTTTATGAAGCTAAGAGGATTTTGCTTTTCTTCTCTCTTTAAATCCAATGCAGAGTCAGTTTAATACAGGATTCGCTCCCTATTACAGTGAGACTGAGAAGAATGGAGTAATCGGTATGTCCCATCACTAAGTACGGAGATCCCGATGCTTTCTGGCTACGCAAACACCAGCTAAGGGCTCCCACAAGCCAGGAGGTGGCCCGGCGATGGTGGGAAGACCTGGATGTCAGCAGAGATGCTCCCACAGTCTCCCTACGCTGGCCTACAAGTCATGTCTTCTCCCAGATGTGCCTTTGGGTCACTGGGAAGGATCCTGAGCTCCTCAAATATTCCTCAAAGGCAAGGGGAACCGCCGGGGCCAGCTATCAGGCAAGGAAATGGCGTCGAGGGTGTTTACAATGGCACATGGGGAAGGCACGGCGTTGCCACACTGGCACGGTCCGGCGAGACAGCCGGATGTGGGTTTGTGGCCAGGTGGGAGCATCTGGGGCCGTGCCTACGGTGAAGCGGGTGCCTCTGCCAGCGTGGTGGGTGCCAGCACCCCGCAACAACGGCCGCGGCCGTGCTCGGCACGTGGAAACCCAAGCCAGCAAAGATGGTGCTGGAGAGGACACAGGCACAGA
>NW_010554445.1:0-293 GCF_000687285.1 Phaethon lepturus | reverse complement strand
TTTCAGGCAGCCGGAGCTCGTCAAAAGGAAGAAAGGCTCCTTGTCTCGGGGTCCTGTTATGTGTCTGCGAGAGAAAAGAGGACGACGGAGCGAGGAGGACAGAGCCGGTGCCAATGCCAATTCCCTTCCCTTCGCACCCCACGTCCCGTGCCAGCCCTCGCCCGGGCACAAAGGGCCGCCTCCCCTCCCAGCAAACTAACCAAGCATTTCAATTTAATAGCTGTCCGCATCCTCGCCGTTTCAAAGCGATTAGGCGTTTGATTAAAGCCCGTGTGTTGCTTTGCTGGCTGGGA
>NW_010554444.1:814-1029 GCF_000687285.1 Phaethon lepturus | reverse complement strand
CAAGGCAGACGTCGGTGCCGTTGGAGTGGAAGTCGTTGTCGGCATTGACATCGATGAAGGAGCCTGTCCGCATGGTGATGTGCGCCTCGATCTCCTCCCTAGCCCGGTCCACGTTCTCAGGCATGCCTGTCACCTCGAAGACGGGCTCCTTGTCCCGGCTGGGCGTCACGATGTAGGTGTGCGTCTGCTGCTGGATCCGCCTTATGGGGGGCCCC
>NW_010554444.1:421-783 GCF_000687285.1 Phaethon lepturus | reverse complement strand
CCACACGGTACGGGACCCTCACCTGGATGGTGGTCTGTCCTGGCAGGTTGGGGGGGCCCTGCATCGCTCCCGTCAGCCCATTCACTTTGTTGCGTGTTGCCCGGATCATGGAGAAGTGCTCAGCGGCCGAGAGGATCTCCCTTTTCGCCATCTCCACGTCCTCCTTCCTCCCAGTCACAATGAAAACGGGCTCCTCGCCCCTGACTGGCGTCTTGATGTACGTGTTGGTCTTGGCACGTAGGGCTTTGATTTTGCAGCCTGCAGAGCGAGGAGAAGGGGGGAAAAAAATGACATGTCAGAGCTCAGACCTTGTGGGGACCCCCTGCTCACCCAGCACGGCGAGACGCCGGACCAGCAAGGCA
>NW_010554444.1:0-321 GCF_000687285.1 Phaethon lepturus | reverse complement strand
CCTCCCCCGAGACACGCCAGGCGCTTGCCACCGGCCTGCCCCTTTGCCACCACCTCATCCGTGCCACAGCAGGGACTGAGGACCCGCAGGACACAGCCCGGCTCCCGAGTGCCGGGACAACGCGTGGGCAGAGGGGCCGGGGCAGGCAGCCGCGGGGACACTTTCCGGGCTGTTTAGGGGATGGAACACCAGGGTTCCTAAAAGGTGTTTACGGAGGTGCTAAAGAAAGACACTGAAGATGGAAGGGAAGGAAAAGGCTTGTCTGGATCCTGCAGGTTTATTGACACCTCTCAGCCGGCAGCTGAACCTGAGAAACGGCCC
>NW_010554443.1:674-4288 GCF_000687285.1 Phaethon lepturus | reverse complement strand
TCCATCCGGGGGTGTCCCCGCCCTGGGCTCGGGATGCTTCGTCTCAAGCAGGGCAGCGGGACTCCTACACCCCGGGAATGCTCTGTCCCTGGGGTGCTCTGCACCGGGGGTGCTCCTGGGTGGAGGGGAAGGGGAGCAGGACCCCTGCACCCGGGGTGCTCCAAATTGAATGAGTGGAGCAGAACCCTTGCACCGGCGCCGAGGCCCAGCCGGAGCAGGGCTGGCTTTTTGGGCTTAGCCGGAGCAGGGCTGGCTTGTGGGGCTTGCCCACCAAGTTGAACCCACCCCAGGCCCCTGGGAGAAGGGATGTGAGGAGCAAAGGCAGGATCCATCCCAGCTATTGCCTTCACCCTGTGAAGTTTCAGCTGGGGTAGTTGTGTGAAGGTGGTGGTTTTGGGGTGTTTTCTTCTGGCAGGACCTCTGCTCTGGCGGTAGCTGTGCTGGCTGGAGGGGGCTTTTGGTGTGGTCCACACTGCTTGGGGGACTGCATCCTGAGCATCCCAAACACCCTAAATGCTGGGCCTGGAGCCAGCGTGTCCTTTTCCATGAGGAAATCCTGCACTTTAGAAATGGGTCCCGAAGAGGTAGGGAAACACATGGGCTTGAAAGTGTTGTGTCTAAAAATTAATGGGAGAAAAGGGAGGTTCCTCCAAATGTCTTGGTTTTGCTGATTTTTTTAAATGCTGTGAAATAATAGACATTTCTAAATGAACATACATTTTCTGACCTGAAAAATCAACTGTTGCCATCCAGCACTGCTGAAATAGGAGTGTTTCAACCTGGTCATGAGGCTGTCCCCATCTGGAAACGCTGCCAGTTTTTGTCAACAAGTTTCTATTCTGAAATTTTCCAAATATCCCCTGGGAGAAGTCCAAGCAGCCTGTGGCTCAGGGGCTGCCAGCACGCCGGCGTTTCGCCACTGCTCCAGCACTGCCTGCCCAGCCAGTGAGGGAGGGGAGGGGAGGTGCGTGGTCATCCCATCACATGTGACTTGAGGTGTTTTTTCTGCCCTGGTGACCCCAGGACTGGGGAAATTGTGAAACATCACTTGGCTAGGAGGGTGAGGAAGGTGAGAGGCAGGCCCATGGCTGCCCTGCATCTCCCAGCAACTGGTGGGACCAGTTGCCTGTGTCCTCTTGGGTAGGTGCTGCTTAACCTGGGTGAAGTTTCATGAGTCACAGCAGCTTCCTGGCATCAGCTCACGCCGCTCAGAAACCACTGAAAGCGTCCCTTTTCTTATCTGCCCCAGCACTTCTTATGTGGGGCAAGTCTCCTTCCGCCTGAGAGTACTTATTTGGGCCAAGTAGATCGTTTGCAGGATAAAAAACTCTGTGGAGCGAGGTGCTGCTCTCCACCTCTCCAGGGTTAATTAAAAATCCTGGTCCAGACTTTGGAGACTGAAGGCGTACAGGAGCAAGCACAAAAGCATATACTTATTTCCAGGTTGAATGTGCATCACTGGGGCCGCAGCTGGGAGCAGAATCAGCTGTGTGGGCAGCTGACGAGGAGCCCGTCGCGCTGCCGTCATGTCTTGCTGGTGCACAAAGCTCCAGCAGCTTGCACATGTGCTGGTGATAATTTCTGGTTTTACTGGTGGGGCGCTGGGATGCCCCTGTGCCGCAAAGCGGGGCTCTGGGTAAGGGCTTCTCTCGCTAACGGTGGAGAAAAACCACTGATTTGGTCACATCAGGCTGAGGCATCAAGCCAGCAAGGCAGAGCTGGGGCTTGGGGATGGGAGGTGCGGTGAGGCCGGCTCCAGCGCCCTGCTCCCCAGCCCTGCACCCCACATTGCCGCCCACGGGCTCTGTCCTGCGGTGCTCGCCACAGCAGCTACAGCCCTGCACTTCTATAAATCACTAACTCTCAGAGAAGGGGCTGCACCAGATCACGTTGCTTCCTTCCTTCATGCGGGCACATCCGTGAGGCTGCCTGCCGGGGGCCCTGCCTGTGCTGTCCCAAAGGTCTCTTATTTTAGCTTGATTTTAGCAATTTCTCAGTTTCTCCAATCCTTCCTGTGCAGACTGCACAAGATGTGTCCCTGCTGGAGAGATCTCCCATCTCAGCCCTGCTCCATCCTCCTCTGCCCCAATACACTGATCATTTGCTTTCTTTCCAGGGCAGCACTTAAGCAGCCATAAACTTTTCTGTCCAGCTGCCTTTGAGCAAATCAGGGGCTTTCCATGGCATTGTAGGGGTGGGGTTCATGGTTCATCCCCCTCTCTCTAACCAGGAGCACCTGGGCACCCAGTGAGCATGTGGGGCTGGGGCTGCTGAAGACAGGGACCGTGGCAGTGAGGGGATTTCTGCTTGTGCAAAGACAGGAAAGCGGAGGTGGTGTGCGGCAGACCCAGCTGGGGCGGCTTCAGCTTGTTTTGAAGTTTGCCCTGCCATCTTTTTCAGTGTTATCATGATCTCTCCTCAGGAACAACAGTGGCTGGAGAAGTCTTTTTGCTGGAAAAGCGAGCCTAGGAGGGTTTATCTCATGCTCAGCTGAATTGCCGTAAATGGGTTAACAGCTGGCCAAGCGTTCAGTTAATTTGTACCAATGGTCATTTAAAGTGTTTGTCAAAGCTTATGGATAAGAGAAGTATTTACGCAAGCTGTTAAGTGTCTTAGCCCGCTCTCCAGTTCTGGCTGGTAAGGACTGGACAGGACGGGGTGGGTACAAGGTGGTGCCAGTGCCAGCGCATGGGATTTCCATTTGGGACCTGGCCCTGCATGGTCTGTGTGCAGGGTGGTCCTGTGAGCGCAGATGGGGTAATTAATTTTTTTGTTTGTTTCCTTTCTTCTCAGAAACCCAGTCTGGAAAAAAAAAGGGGGTGGGGAAGATTTTGCTGGAAGGTTTTTGGGCGATGAGCTGGCTTGTGGAGATGAGTGGCAGGTCCCAGCAGAGCTGGGTGGCAGAGAGAGGGTGGTCTGTGGTTGCACCCCTTGGCCCTGCACATCATTTATGATCTGATTGCTTTTGTACATGAGACCTAACAAAGTCATTAACGCTGTCATCCATCTGTGCTGGCTGCTCTTCTTCAATGCAAATTGAAGATGTTTAGCCAGATCTGCTGAGACCTCGTGACTCGAGCTTTGCATGGGTGAGATAGCTCAGAAAACTGTTTGAACTGCAAGGATCTTGCATGTGTTGGAGACCAAAAGAAGGTTGCAGACTCCTTTGGTGGGGATCAGGTCACACAGGCTTCTGGCTGTGATTTTAAGTCTTTTCTGCCCCTGCCTGTGTTTTTCCAAGCACAAAGATGTGAGTTAACCTGTCCTTGAAATCCTTTATTCTTTCCCCCCCGCCCCCAGCAGAATGAAGGGGGGAAGAATGGGAATGGGGGAGTGAAACCTTCACCCAGGCAGGTTGTGAGAAGCAGGAAAGCACATCGTGCTGGGGGCTTGAGGCGAGGGGCTCTGTTCCCCTCCTCGCTCCAAACATGATGCTCCAGCCATGCCCGTGCCTCTCCCCACCCATCCCCATCACCCGCTGCTCCGGGGCCTCAAAGTGAAAACTAATCCCAGGGGATAACTTTCCGCCCCGCTCCTGGGTGGAACAGGGCTATTTATTCCTCACCCTTAAGCCTCTGCCGGGGATCCGCGATGCAGTTGTCGCTGCTGGCGCC
>NW_010554443.1:0-638 GCF_000687285.1 Phaethon lepturus | reverse complement strand
CCCCCGCGCCCCGCCTGCACGCTCCCAGCCAGCCTTGCTGCTAAATAAGGATGAAAGGCTAAAAATAGAGCTGAGGCAGGGGTTTGCACAAGCTGGGCAACCCTTCCCATGGCCAGGAGCAATACGGGGACGCTGGCCAGTGTTGGTGTGTGAGGGAGAGCCACATTGCCTGTGGGGAAGGGTCTCACCCGTGGGTCTTAACCGTGCTGCAGTGGGGGGGAATATCTGAGACCTGACACACAGTCCTGTGGGCTCCGTCCCTTCCGGCTTTCCGGGAAAACACATCTGTTCACCAAAATATATGGGAAAACCCACACTCCCGTGCCATCCGTGATGGTGAGGTACTCTGCGGCCATTCCAGTGTGGGAGGGGGGGATCGGGGCAGTTCTGCCTGGAAAACGGGCACCCAAAGGGGGAAGGCTGGAAGCGAGGGGTGTTGAATCTGGAATGGTGGATAGGTGGGTGGTGGGGTGCTGTGGCAAACAGCCCAGCTGGGGTCTGCCTGACCCCCTGCTGCCCCCACCCGCCCGCAGCACACACGCCATCGGGTTCGGGTCTCAGGTGCTCTTTGCTCTCCAGCTGCCGCCTGCCCAGTGCTGAGCGTGGGGAGGGTGCGGGGGTCCCGGTCCGGAGCGGGT
>NW_010554442.1:0-1864 GCF_000687285.1 Phaethon lepturus | reverse complement strand
AGGACCGGAGGGATTAGCCCTCCCGCCACCTTTTGTGCTGCTCGTTTCTCTGACGGGATTAGTCCCTGTAAGTCCGTAAGAGGGTTTAATCACGTAACGCCACGGGGCGAGCAGCGGGGCTCCTGCCGGGTCCGTGCAGGCCGCGAGCTTCACTGAACCAGGTTTACAGCAGACGGTGATGGAGGGGCCCAGAACCGCATCCAGACACCAACTCGCTGCTGCTCCCTGCCCCGCTCCCGTCCCCAGCATCCTGAGCCGTGGGGCAGCGCACGGGACGGCTCAGTGCTGGGGCTGGAGACCCCACCGAGGGAGAGACCCACGGCCTGGCAGGCAGGGCCGGAGATGCCCACAAAGCAGCCCCGCACGCTCCTGCGGCACCGGTACCTCAAGGGAATCGTCTTTCTTACCTTCCCCTCGCTCATAATACTACTTTCACAGACTCACCACTAACAGACATCTACCACCGGCTTATTTTACCTGGTAACAAACTCTTGCGAGGCTTTAGTGGGAAAAGAAACCAAGAAGAAAGCCAACAAAACCCAGCTCCAAGTCTGGTTACGGTTTAAATGCATGCAGCAGTGGAACCAAAACACTCAGGAGTCCGGGCAAAAAGATGTAATGAAATTAAATTACAACATGGATCTTGCCAGAAATAATTATGTCAACAACTTGGGCTTTAGTTCCTTATTTATAGACACCTGTGGATCCAGAGAAGCCCTTTACTGATTATGAGTTTAACTTTTTCTCTCTCTCATATCCCAACCTGGAGGCTCCCGAGACCACTGCCTGTAAAATCTCCTTACCTAGAGACAGAGCCAGGGACTGGGAGCCAAAACCAGCTCGATTCAGACCTTAACTTATACACAGAGTTCTCCTATAGTGCTGGGTAAATCATTCAACCTCGCAGCCTCAGTCTCCCCAGCAAAGGGCAGGGACGACGCGCGCAGAGGCGATGCCACGGCCGTCGCATCGCACTTGTGTGCCCTTCGGGCCGCAACAGTAAAGGGATGTCGCGTCATGGATTAAAAGGAGCTCTTTAAAACCTCGTTTGGAAGTCGGGCGTGCCTCCGGCCCAGGAATGCACGCTGTAAGTCAGTGTACGCACGGCACCTTTGCTCCAGGGGCTTCCACTCCCCACGAGCAACACCGTAACGCCGGCACCTTCTCCCGTGGGTAGGAGCAGCCCCGTGTCCGGGGGGGCCGGGCAGGAGGAGGTGGGATCCACCCAGACCCGCAGCAACGCCAGGTCTGGGGTCAACTGTCCGGAGGTGTTTTATCCGGCCACACTGCACGGTGGCACCAGGGACAGTCCTGGATAAAGAGCTGGAAACGTGCAGCGTGCCCCCTCCTGCACAACTAATTTGGGTCTTAAGAATAAACAGAGAATGCAAAAAAAAAAAACCCAAACCCCAACCCAATACTGTTTTAAGGTTTCCTCCACCACGACAGGACCACGAGCCCAACCAGCCCAGAGAAACTGAGGGATGGAACAAAGTCACGGCAGAGGCTCTGTGCAGCTGCCAGGGCACATGCAGAAGGCCCTCATTCTGCCAGAAGATTTTTTTAATTTATTTGAAACCATTTAATATTTTTACTATTGAACAGAACCATTACAGAGCTGGCAAGGAGCCCGCTTGTAAGTGGGGCTGTTATTAAAGCAAGCTGCTCGAGCGCATCCCTGCGAGCAGAGGGGGCCGGGGCCGGCTGCTCCGGAGCAAGCTGCATTTTGAACTGTTCCTATTTAATATCAGTTTTCAAATCGTTTTGAGGGAAAGCTTTTGATTACTCGAGGACGCAGAAAGGGAGCATCACCGGCTGGACCACACGCAGCATCCCTTGGTGTCACCGGCATCACCGCTCTGCA
>NW_010554441.1:0-1917 GCF_000687285.1 Phaethon lepturus | reverse complement strand
ATTTCAAACCTTATCTACTAATTAACTGCTATAGATTCCCTTAACCCCTTCTCTCAAAAGTGTTTGTAAATTTTCAAATTAATTTTTTTCCACTGTTTTCTTCTGTTAAAAACTTTGATAATTTACTAGTATTTGGGACCAATTTGGTTGAAGACCCTTAGGTTCCATATGCATGCATATAGAATACCAGGAAGTTCACACAGTCAACATCAGCCACAGCTGACACAAGCTTTTCTGTTGAAAAAGCTCTTAGCACAGATGTTCATTAACTTTAAAAGTCCTTTAAAAATTACATACACAGAACTGAACCATTTTTAAAAATAGCCACACGTAGGGATATAAATTGCAGGAAACCAATGATTCAAACATTGAAATTAACTTGAGCAGTGGCAGTAGCAGTAGCTGTTGCTGCGTGCTGTGAGGATTCCCTTGTCAGGGACTGCAGTGCCAGGGCTGCAGTGATCATGCCCTGGTAGAATTCACAATCTTGAAGTATATGGGCCAGGTGAAGAATAAAGTCAAGACCCTGAATTTTAGCTTTCATTTGTTTAAGGAATTAGTGGATGGGACCCCCTGGGAAACTGCCCTCAGGGATAAAGGAGCTGAACAGAGCTGGCAGCTCTTTAAGGACTTTTTTCTTAGAGTGCAAGACCTGTCAATTCTCATGTATAAGAAGTCAGGCAAGGAATGTAGGATACCCAGCATAGCTCAGTAAGGACCTCTTAGTTAAACTAAAGTGTAGGACAGAAATGCACAGGCAGTGGAACCAGGGACATGTATCCTAGAAAAAATATAGGGATGCTGCCCACATGTGTAGGGATGGGATCAGGAAAGCTAAGGCACAGATGGAGCTGAATATGTCAAGGGAGGGGCTTCTACAGGTATGCTGAAAAAAACCTCATGATTAAGGAAAATGTACTATCCCCTGATGAAAAAGACAGGACAACTAGAAAAAATCAACATGGAAAAGGCTGAGGTACTCAACAATTTTTTTTGCCTCAGTTTTCAATGGCAATTGCTTTTCCCACATTTCTCAAGTCCCTAAATCTCAAGGCATGTACCGGGGGAATGAAGTCTCTCCCATCGTAAGAGTAGATCATGTTTAAGACCACCTGAGGAACCTGAACATACAGAAGTCCATGGGACCTGATGATATGCATCCCAGGGTCTTGAGGGAATTGGGGAATTGGGCTGATGTAGTCACTAAGCCACTCACCATTATATTTGAAAAGTCATGGCAGTCAGACAAAGTCCCCAGTGACTGGAGAAAAGGGAAATAGCCCACTCATTTAGAAAGGGTAAAAAGGAGGACCCTGGGAACTACCAACTAGTCAGCCTCACCTTCGTACCTGGTAGGATCATGAAGCAGATCCTCCTGGAAGTTATGTTGAAACATGGAAGACAGGGAGGTGATTAGAGACAGCCAACAGTGCTTCACCAAGGCCTTTGATATAGTCCCCCACAACGTTGTTACCACTAATTGGAGATATGGATTTGATGGATGGACTGTTAGATGAATAAGGAATTGGCTGGATGGCCACGTCCAAAGAGTTACAGTCAATGGCTCAATGTCCAAGTGGAAACTAGTGATGAGTGGTGTCCCTCAAAGGTCTGTGCTGGGACCAATACTATTTAATATCAATTACGTAGTGGGATTTGCATGCACCCTCAGCAAGTTTGCAGATAACACCAAGCTGAGTGGTGCGGTTGATTCACTGGATGAAAGGATGTCATCTGGAGGGACCTTGACAGGGCTTGAGGAGTGAGCCCACATGAACCTCATGAAGTTCAACAAGGCCACGTGCAAGGGCCTGCACCGGGGTCGGGGCAATCCACAATATCAATACAGGCTGGGGGATGAATTGATTAAAAATAGCCCTGCAGACTTGGGGGGTACTGGTGGATGAAAAACTGGAC
>NW_010554440.1:0-1310 GCF_000687285.1 Phaethon lepturus | reverse complement strand
TATACTCCCATGGGGCTG
This sequence comes from Phaethon lepturus, assembly GCF_000687285.1. Taxonomy (NCBI): domain Eukaryota; kingdom Metazoa; phylum Chordata; class Aves; order Phaethontiformes; family Phaethontidae; genus Phaethon; species Phaethon lepturus. Next base: position 1,292 of record NW_010554440.1, on the reverse strand, counting down.
ATGTGCCAGGCCAACGAATCCACACAGTCAAGTAAACCTGGTTGTCCCTTTCCTCTGCCTGGCCAAAGGCAGGGCCCCTCTATTCCTGGTCAGAGTATTGTCACGAATGAGTGGTTTAGAACGCTTAAAGAATCACTGCCAAAGATATTAGAAAGCAAATGATTTTAATATAAATTTGTAAAAAGCACAACTTAACAGAATTTGATGGCAAGGTCCACTCTATTACTTATTCAACATGGAAAAAGTAGTTCCTGTAAGCCGAGCTTCTAGTCTCCAGGTAGGTTCCCTATCCCATTTCCTCATGTCCTCCCCCTGATCATGCCGGAAGAACCACAGGGTTGTACGTGGTGTGTGTCACTGGTACCCTCTCCCTTGAACAGAAAAAGGCTTAATAGCTGAGTCATTGTTCGGTGTGGGTGAGGAAGACCTATCCTTCTTGGATTGCTGAGACAATTTTGGGGTCAATTTCCCCACAGTCAAGACACAGGCCTGTAGGGAGGAAGTGAGATCATCTTCATATTCTCGGAATTGTCTGGCCAATCCATCCATAGTTGGTGCCTCCATGTCTGTCCAGCTCATTATTGACAGGGTGTTAGTATATGACATCGGTGCACTTAATATAAGATTTCGCCACATGGACCACACGCACCGTATTTCACCTGGGTCTTTGGATAGCTGGTTGTCATCCAGGTTGCTATAGATCAGCTCCACCATAGCTAATTCCCTCAGATACTGGATACCTCCCTCAGTGGTGATCCACTCACTTTGGGAATTTGCAAGATCTTCAGGGGATCCCTTCCTTTCACACTTGACAGGAGTCACCACCAAAGACTGAGGACTCCTGCCTCTTTTCCAATCCCTTTGTGAATGGACTTATCCCTAGCAAGGGATCCCAGCTGCTGGGCTTCCTTACCCTCTAATTCCTGATTATTGGCCCCAATATCCCAGCATTGGAGTAACTAGCTGAGAATTATCTCACCTGGTTGATGGCTGAAATCTTTCTGCATATCTTGCAGCTCACTTAGGGATAGGGATCGGGTGGTTTCTGTCTCATTTATGATTTCAGTCCCTTCCTTCTCCTGTTCTTGTGAATGCTCTGCTGCAGAACAGGCTGCCTCTTCTGACTCTCTCTCCTCCCTCTTAGGAGTAAAATATCTATTGTCCTGTGGTTGGTTGGCCTTGGCTGGACACCAGGTGCCCACCAAAGCTGCTCTATCACTCCCCTTCTCAGATGTACAGGGGAGAGAAAAAGTAATGAAAAGCTTGTGTGCTGAGATAAGGACAGGGAGAGA
>NW_010554439.1:1100-1579 GCF_000687285.1 Phaethon lepturus | reverse complement strand
ATAACGGGGAAGGAAACCGCTTGCTGATGGAGGCAGTCGAAACTCTCAGAAACCACCGCTTTACGCTCAGCCTTGTGCGCTGGCGTTGCGCTGATGCAGGGTGTGTTTTCCCGGCGTCCAAGGCCAGACCAAGCGCCGGGTCCCTGCTGCCCTTGCGCCGATGCCAGCACACGTGCACCCCAGCACCGGTTCATGCTGCTGCTGGCCTGGGTCATCTCCCCGAACCAGCTCGCCGGGTGCTTGCACAAACCCTGCGGTGCTTGGGATGCGATGGGGACCTGAAGCCAGGGCTTGAGCCTGTGATTTACATTGGCTTAAGCTGTAGTTAAACTGGTGGGGCTGCATGCAGTCGTGCACGTTTCTCTGAAGTAGAGAATACTGTCCAACTCCAGCAGTCGCTGGCTGAGCTGCCTTTGTCCGTGCTACCTGATGTTGGTGTCTACAGGCAGGTGCGGGTATCGCCGGGCCCCCCCAGGGAG
>NW_010554439.1:0-1072 GCF_000687285.1 Phaethon lepturus | reverse complement strand
CTATCTGATGTTGGTGTCTACAGGCAGCTGCGGTTATCGCAGACCCACCTAGGGTAGGGTTTTGGGGACAAATGGCTCCTTCCTTCTGTGGGGCTGCAGCGTCCCGCCAGCCCCCCCAGCCCGTAGACGGGAGCCGTGGCTGGTGAGCACACCGTGCTTTCCAAAGCGATTTTTTTCAGCTGTGGTTGTATCTTTATAGAGTGAAATGCCAGGGTGTTGAGCACAAGCTGCTTGCCCTTGGGGACCTTCATGTTCAGCATGGGTGTCCGTGTGCTCCTGAGTTACCTCCTTCCCAGCACACTGTGCTCAGATTGCATCAGATGCTTCCTTCAAAATCACCCTGAAATCCCATCGCTGCTCATTAAAATCAGAAAACGCAGAGCGGGGCAGCCAGGGCGCTCAATAGACATGAGCTAAGCAGCCGTCCCAACTGCGATTTCCTATCAAACGGCAGTTTTCGCGTTACAAAATAATTCCTTTAATGAACAAAGCCTTCTCTTCCTCGCCTGCCCTGGGGCCGTAGCCCTTCTGCTGACAGCGAGCGGCACTGGCGCGGGAGCGGGGATGGATCCAGACAGAGGTGTCTGAGCTTTGGAAGCTGCAGTGTCGCATTTGCTTGAGCACCGGAGACTTTCTGCGCTGCTCGGCCGTCTTGAGCTTCCACCGCTCGGATGCCGTTACCTGGCTTTGCCGCTCGCAGGACCCGGGGATGGAGGGAAAGGAGGAGCGGTACTAAAGATATGGTTGTCACAGCTGGTCGGGGCTAAAGCAGCAGTGCTCATCCCGCTGAGCTGCTCGGAGTGGGTGAAAAGCGAAGTTAAACGCAGTCAACGCTCAGCCCGACGGCACCAAAAAACCCCTGCTAAAGCCTCCCAAGTGCCGGGTCACGCTCGCCCTGTTCCAGCCAGGAGCTCCATCCCCGCGAGCTATCCCGGGCCATGAGGCGTCCCGAGGAGCAGTTTTACTTCATTCCCCACCTCTTTGTCTTCGGGGACGGTTCTCGCTTTACAACCTGCAACCTGAATGTCAGAATAATCTTTGTCTCCAGCGTTTCCTCACGTCTCCCCGGCGT
>NW_010554438.1:9429-29766 GCF_000687285.1 Phaethon lepturus | reverse complement strand
GTGGTGTTGCATTGATGGTTGGACTTCATGACATTAAAGGTCTTTTCAAATCTTAATGATTCTGTGATTCTGTGATACTTACTCATTTCAAGTGTGTCCAACACTGTCATGAAAACCTTTTTGTGGAAAGTTAAAATTCAATTGACATCAAAATATATGGTTATTCAAAAAGTGATTTCTTCCCAAAGGAAGAAATTGTATGTGCCTGGCAGGAATGGTGTTTGCTCTCCTATTGCCAAGTGTCTACCTTCAAATAGCTCCTTTTGAATGTTGGGGTAGTCAGTTCTTGTTGGCAGAATTCATCTCAAATCCTAACTTCACCTATCCAAAAGTTGTTGGCAAAAACAGTTATTTAAGCTTTCTCAGTAGCCTGAGGAGACAAATCAGGGCTTTCAGGGAGGGAGGGTTTCATACTACCTTCAACAAGATGCCCAAGACAAGCAAGGTAACTCAACCTGCGCATGGGGTGGCCGACCTTTGTCCACTGCCTGAACGTGAGGTGTAGGGATGATCAGTGTAGACACCTACGGCACCAAACTCCCAGATTTGTTTGATTAGGTGAAATGAATGTGTCCTGAGAGTCTAAACGTGCCTGCAACACCCTCAACAGCATAGGTCTTCATGCAGAACAGTGAGATCCTGCCTGATGAAAATCACCTTCTTCACTCTTTCTTTTTTGCAGTTTGTTTTCTGCAAATGTATATTGTATGGTTCATGTGTATTTTTTTTTTTATTTTAATGACAATGATACCTACCTCAGACACCTTGCACGCCTTTGAAAGTGCTCATATTTGAAAATAAGTCCTAGGTAATCCAAACCCAATCCACTATAAATCAGAAACAAGGAGAAAGAAATCACATGTCCAACGGGTACCACCAGGAAAAATACACACTCTGAAGTAAATATTCCAAATAGTCCTACTGTGCTTACAGAGAACCTAGCCATAAGGATACAGTACATATTTAACTACTTAGCCCCTTTTAATAACCTCTTATGATGAATTTCAATGCTTCTGTTATACTTGTTCTGTTCTAAACAATTCAATGAGATCACAGGCCACTATTTGTTTTTAATTTATAAACTCTCATTAAATAAATATGATTTGTTAAATGACAGCTGCTAAGTAAATTTTTTGGGCTCTATTTGCCAAGCTCAGATGTTCTCATTTTGGTTTGTTTTTTTTAAACTAACAACTTTTGATCATCAGGCAAAGCAGCTAGTTTTTACAACGGTGAATTACTTTGTTAGCAAGTCAGTTCACTCATCTTTAAATTCTTTAAAAACTGTGAATGAAGCAATCCAGTCCTACTTTTAAGAGACTGACTTGGAGCCATGGAATTTGGAGGTAGTCCTTCTGCTGATTTCAGTAGACCTTGTTTGAGAATATAAATGATTAGTTTGTCTTAATTTGTTCCTGTCTAAAGTGTTTAAGATTCATGGAAGTAGCAGCAAGTTACTGCTAGGAATATTTATGTTCTTGTTTCTAAATTTAAAATTGCTTTGATGTACAACTGTAAAAGAATATAATCTAAAATATTCTACAGTATATGTTATGAACGAGTGATATTTTTCAGTTTGAAAACCTGTGATACACTATTTAAAGATAGTTTTGATACACTTCAAATGTCAAAGTTTTCAGGAGCTCCAAGGAGTTGTAAATAAAATGTGATTTTTTTACACCCATTATTGTCTTCATAGATGAGCATAAAAGAAGATTAAACACCTGTAATAAAATCAAAAATACGTAAACCTCACTTGAACTTCTTTTGGGGGAAGGAAAAACATTTAAAGTAAAAAATTATCTCAAAATACTGAAACAATAGTATATTTTTTCTATGCTGTTGTTAGGCATATTTGAATACTTAGCATCAAGACAGTCTGTCTGAAAGATAAAGTAGGAATGTTTCTCAGCGCTCCTATATGAAATTTTGTTCTGATATTGAGATGCCTGGGGAAGAGGTAAGTTACGGTAAGGACAGGTTGTGAATGCAGGGTCATCTGAATAATTTGGGAAATTTACTATAAAGAAATGTTTGGGCACACTGAAATGTCCAAAAGTAGTATTCAGGCCATAATTAGAGGCGAGGGGCTTGGGAAGGTGAGACTCTGGAGAAGGCTTGAGCATCATGACGGGCTGCCATGGACATCTCTCCTGGGAGAGTTTGTACAGGTGGGCTCTGTGGAGTCTCTGTGTATGGATGGAGAAATAGTGACCTGAAAACAGCAAGCTGTAGAAAGAAAAATTAGGTGCTAAGGAGTAGCATATGAAAGTCTGTCAGCAGCTGACAAGCTCTGGAGACTCCTGGTCCTGGCGAATCCATAAGAACTGATAAACTCAGGCCACCAAGAGCCTGTGCAAAGCTATCAGTGCATGCCAGCACCTACAGAAGCTGTACAGCCTGGGCCATACTGAAGAAGGTGGTGGCTGCTGCATAAAGCCTGGTGAAGCGTGAAACCCTGAGGGTCTTGCTGAGCACCCCCCTGAAGCCCCCAGAGCCTCAATATAAGCCTCTGCTTCTGAGCAAACCACTGAGGCTGGTCTCCTAATGGCTGCTCCCGCCGGGCAAAGAGAGTGATCGCAAACATGTGTCTGAATACTTGAATGTACCGTTACCTGCTATTAGTAATAATAGCTTGATCCTACTAGTAGTAACAGTTAAATTCATAAATAGTGTTCTAAAAGATGTTGGTTGCGATCTGTTGTCTGCCTGTCTCAGTCCCCTATCTAGGAAGTTTTCAAGAGGATGATAATCTGAATATGATGCTCAATTTCCATCTTTGGATTCATGAACAGGGAAATATAGACTAAAAGCTTAGACTAAAATATTGACTGTGGCTCCAAATGGTCATGGAACTCAGACAAAAAATGTGCCAGGGTCTCGTGTCTACATGTAAAGAAGGTGAAGGGCTGTAGGAATGACCAGAGTCCTCGAAAACTTGCCTCAGGGTGAGAGAGTCAACGAACGTGTAAGTACCTATATCAAAACCAGAAATTCACTATGAAAAGGCTTTTTGAACTCTTAAACAACTAGGCTTTAATAACATCCAGTTGGTGCAAGATGAAGCAGATAAATGTAAACTACAAATAAAGCACACATTCTTAGCAGAGATGTTAATTAAACTCTGGAACAGTTTATCATGGATTGTGGTAGATTTACCATCACTGGAATAATTTAAATCAAGTTCATATGTGTTTCTAGAGCTCTCCTCCAGTTGAAAGGGGAGTTAATTCAAGGCAGTCCTGTGGCCATTATTATTTAGAGAGTTAGGTTAGATGATCTCAGTAGTTTCTGGCCTGGTTAAATATTAATCTAACAAAACCCACTTTGTCTGTGTAGAATGAGATGAATTAGCTATAATCAGAAACAAATAAGACATCACGAACTATTTAAACAAAAGGTAGCCTCAGAGAGGGAGCAGGGCAGGACAGGTGGCGGGGGATCAGGTTGCTGGGGACCTTGCAAGACAGACGGTTAATGATGTAAAAGGAACCAGTAACCAATTAAATAACATGAAAATGGAAAGTAGTAAAAACACTTCTGAATAAAACGTAATTTTTTACATGCTTATAAGGAGCGATTAGAGGGAAGAGGATAAATATGCATACAAGATGCACAAAGATAGCGTGGTCAGAGATTATTTATGACAGGCAGTGGGAAAAAAATCATCGTATTACTCTTCAAAAACCACACTCCTCTCTGAGTAAAGTGAAACTTGGTTTCACTGGTATTAAAACGCACTGAGGACTATATATTTGAGTCGCAGTGACCTTTTGCTTGGCATACGTCACTGATGTGTATAAACTACTGCAAATGGTATTCACAGAGGAATAACAGAAAACAGTAACGTTTAAAAAGCTGATAAAATTCCTCAATGGTTCCTTAGCTGACCAGCATGTATAAGACTTTTTAGTGCATATATACTTGGTTAGATTGTAAGGTTATGCAACCTTTGAATTATCTTGTGTGCCGTCCTTTTATTTTCAATGATGTGTTTTCCCAGGAATATATTTTAATACATTTTCTTGTACACACACATATTTATTAGGTGTACATTTTAGTGGCCTTATTCTAATTTGGCAGGTTGCTTCCCAGTGTTTCCCATTAACGTAACAGTTATCAGTCACGAGGGTTTACAGAGCTTGCATAGCAATGAAATAAGGCAGCCTAATCTGTTTTTAAAGCCTCTGTAAACGAGGGGACTGCAAATATACCCCAAAACAGTAAAGTAGCGCAAAGGATCAAGTTTTCTATACAATTGGTTAATTGCACTGTTTTGTAAAAGAGCTGCTTAGGACCCTGGGCTGTATTTGACACTCAAGGAGGGGTGGGATTAGCCCACCTCATGGGTGTGGGAACCCCTGCGTGGACTGGTTGTGGCTCCATACTGCCTGTCTGACCCCACTTCTTTTGGGGGGGGGGGGGGCATGGCTTGGGAAAATAATTTTTGGTCTGTATCTCCCAGGACATACCTGGGGTGTCCCAAGGTGAAATGTGGATGAGGACAGTCTATATTTGGAGCTTGCAAAGGGATCCTCCTCCAACCCAAGCTTCTGTGAAAGGAGGTCACAGCAACACAGCTGTGGAGCTTGGAAATTCTCTTTCTAAGATAATTGTTGGGTCTTTAAATTAGTTTATATGAAAGCTTTAAATGTAGCACCACTTAGCAAATCTTCAAAGTTGGACTTTAATCCAGGCTCTGGATCAAAAGCTCTTCTGCTTTGCAAAGGAGAGCAAATTATGTCTCTGCACGGCAGGTGGACTGGTAGGTTGCACCCCTCTGCGGCAGGAAACGTAGCCCCAGGAGATGACCAGCCTGCCTCTTAACTGAGGATGGGTGGCTTCTGAGGATGGGTAGCTCTTTTTTTTTCTGTCCGTGAGACTCCCGTGCAGCAGCAGGGACTCGGGCTCTGAGAGCGGTCTGTGGCTCCTGCAGCTGCATCACCTCTGCGGGGAGGTGGCAGCCGGGGAGGGTTGTGGCTGGTTGTCACTGCTACTTCCCTCTTCATGCCCCAGCCATGCTCTGCCTTGAGGCACGTGCAGGTTTTTTCTCCTAAAAAAATCAGATGGGAGCATAAGTGATGTAAGCCCAAATCAGGGTTAATCCCTTTGGTCTTTACTTCAGCCTTTGTGCGTTAGCAGGTAGCACGTGGCGCTCAAAAAAGAGCTACCTGGGGACCTCCGTGGCATGAAGAAGTGTGTGCCCCTTGGGAAAGAGGTCCCAAGGACATGGGACAGCATGAGTGGCACCATCCTTGTGGTTTTGCTTTAACTCTGTAGAGTTAGACTTGCTCACATGTGATACTGGGGGTTAATTTGGCCACCAAGAAGCCTGGGGTAAAGGGGCTGGAAAAGGGGCTGATACCCATTTTCTGCACCCAGGTCTCTTCTGTACCAAATGTGACCATTCTACAGCCTGGTTTTATACACTTACACACACACACTCATCATCTCAAGATGGTACTTCAGCAAATGTTATGGACACAACCCACGAAACCCTGTTTTTTTTTAATGTAGTGCCCAGTGTGCCTGTGGGTAATATCCCAATAATTTATTTTCTCCCAAAGGCTGCATTTCTGGACAGAGGAGTGCCGGTGACTCAGTGATCATAACTTCTGTCAGTTATCCTTCTGGGACAGCAGCATAACTTGCAGCAAAACACATGCAAAACAAGGGAGCACAGAGCTTTCACTTGGTGGTCAGCTGGAGGGGGGAATGTACTTATCCCAAAAGCATAACCTAGGAGACAGGTAAGGCAAGTGCACAAAAAATGTTGATTCCTTTTAAAAATGTAGATTAAAATTGACATCCAAAGGGTTAAGTATCATACGACTGATTTACTATTTCGCTATTGCAGCTGCTTGTGTAAAAGCTTGTCAGAGAAAAAAAAAAGTAATAAATGTTCATTTTAAAACCTGTTTCCTTTATCCTTTGCCTTTGTGCTAGTTTTCAGGGCATAATGAAGATATCCTTTAAAGTCTGAGGTTTTAAAATTAAGTAATTTTTAAAATTATAAACACGAAAAGTCAGGCACCTTAAAACATGTGAAACCAGATGACAGTTTTATTTGCATCTCACTCAGTTTGATGGTTTTTCATCAGATGGGGCTGGGAAAAAAAAATCCTTAAAGACCTTTTCTGCATTCTGGCAACAAACAAGGAAAAAAGAGACTGCGTGGTTGTGGGTGCAGGGGAAAGGACGTCTGAAAGAAAAAAAGAAAATGGAAAAGCTGAAAGAGAGATACCTCATTTCAGTGTGCACTTTGATTCTGCAAATGTTGATGCAGACACCAAGTTTCTTCTAACTCAGGGCTTCAGAATTGAGTCTTTTATAGACGCATTGCTAAGTTCTTAAAGAAAGACTATTTTTTCCTACCTGGACTGCAGAGATGAAGTTAACATTCATTGTATTTTTCATTACATCTTATATTTTTCTCATTATACTTCACAGATTCTTTATTAGTTCCATCTTTCCTTTTGTTACAAATTTTTATACATGGTGACAGAACTTGTGCCTGTGGTAGTTCACTAAGATGTACCAAATCTACCTTCTTCAGTCACAGACCTTATATAAATCAGGTCACTGAATAGCATTAATTTGGATCAGTTTCCCAAAGGGAAGATGAAATAGTAAGAGAGCTTGATCTAAGAAGAGATAACATTATGTACAAATGTATAATTAAAAACTGTGAAGGAATCTGGGAAATCCAAACTTCATGTCTTTGTCCCACCATGGTCCAGATGTGGGACAACTCTGGTGCATGGAGGAGCCACCTCAGTGGCATTGTCCCTATGGCTGGAGCTGGTTTCTTCTGCGCCCTGCAGAAAGTTCCCCGTGTACCAAGAGAGAAAAGGGGAGCATGTGGAAATGGTCTGCGAAGACTGGAGAACAGGCTTTGTCAAGAAAAAGTGAAAAGAGAGTGCTTTATGCACCGCAGTCTGCTGCAGATGACCCACCTTCTGCAAAAAGAGATCTGTGAGGTTTATAAAAATCATAAGTGGATTTCCCTTCAGAAACTAAGCAATGCACGTTCCCTAGGAGAAATGTGTGTTAAGACCACAGTAGTTTATTCTTCCCTGACCCAAGTTTTCTCTAGCTCTCACTGAGTTTGTCCTAAAAGATTTTCTCTGTTATAATAATAATAGCTATGAAATTATCAAGAAACCTGTGGCATATTTCTTGGTGCTGTCAATTGTCAGTCTAATTTTGTTTAAAATAATTAATGCATGAATTTTGCAGCACCTTCTGGCAGATGAACTTATTTCCAGATGTCAAAGGCAGCTATTTTGCCCCACTATTTAATATGTCCTTAAAATGATCAAGATATTAATCTTTACTAAAACATGTAACTACCATTCTGGGAAAATATTCATCTCCCTTTCACCACCTTGTTAACAAGTTATAAATGGTTTTGAGTGATAGGAGTACATGACAGGTTGGAGAGTGTCATATAACATAGGGAAATAGCCATGTATCTGAGATTGAGATTGAATTCAGCTCTCAGGAATTTTTGCTGCAGTTTCTGTTTCAGTTCAAAAGAGTGAAATAAGAGGCTAAGGGCTAAAATTAGTCTTCATAGTGTTTGTGCTTGGTACTGTTTATTTTCTGTGTCCTAAAGCCTGAGATGCTTTGTAGTTAGAACTACAACATCTCACATGAGAGTGGCAGCTGAGTCCTCAAATGCATAAACTGCAGCTTTATTTTTGTATCCTTTCATCCCACTCTTGACTGGCACCTGGTCGTGCAACCATAAAATGAGTAATATAGAAAAAAAGAAGAATGTGGAGAAAACAAACAAACAAAAAGATGTTTCAGCATATTTTCTAGGTTTGGCTCCCATTGCTTCTTATGAGGCGTGCATTGTCTCCATTTTCGATCAATTTTAAGGCACAGTTCTAAGGTCTGCCACACGGAAATCATGTGAAGATACCTGAGCTAGCGTTTTGCAGACATTACATTCCGTTTACAATTTACATTTTTTCCTGCCCTAAAAGCATGAGACATCCTTTCCCCACTTCACCTCTGCTGACCCATGAGAATGAAATTACACCTACTTGTGCCAGCATGGGCCAAGTGAGCCCTGGGGGGATTCACCTGAGTGCTCCTACTGCCTTCCCACCTTCAAAATTTCTGGGTGAGTGGAGCAGCCGTTTTTGGTGAAAGCTCCTTAACATCCCTCCGCCGAATAAAGACCGGGGAAAGGGCTAAGCCTCTTGCTTTCCAGCCACCCCGCTTGTTATGCCCTGCCATTGTAGAGGATCTCACGAGAGATGGTTGTTCTCCAGCAAGGGCAACTCAGTCTCCAGGCCTCCCTATGCAGGCTAAACTTAGGCAGAGAATCAGAGAGCTGTCACTAGCTTTCCATGTCTCCTGCTCTGCTTCACGGATGGTAGGTGAAGCAGTGAGTCTGGCCCAGTATACCCAGTCCAGCTTTTAATTCTTTTGCTTGAAAGGTGGGATAATCTAATCCAACATTCTCGTGAAATTCAAATGACTATTTTTTTAATAAAAGGGCATCACATTTTTGGTACTGATCACAGGAACACCTCCTTCACCAGAGGTGTAATCCAGGAGCGAGGCTTTTCCTGTGAGACGAGTGTGTTCAAACGCCCTCAGACTGGTGGAGACTTGGAAGATGGGTCTCACACCTCCTAAGAAGTGCAACAGCAATTTTATTACATGATGCAAAACTGTACGAAATGGACATAACAGCAGCACTTGCGTAAAGCATAAACACATAAATACATAACAGCTTTATTTTGCAAAAGCTGTGTATCATCACCTATGGGGTTTTTTTGCTAAAGTCATTACTCTGTGGGAGACTTGGGTATGCTCTTCGGCAGAGGTGTACACTGTACTCCAAAACTGTGAGATAGGGCCGTGGGGCAAGGGACATACTTAAATAATACCAGACAGGAAGAAAGGAACTGAAAAGCTCTCGTACTTCTTGGAGGAGTGCTCTGGTGCCCTGTTACTGTGCAGAAGGCTTTGTTTTGTGGCTTTTTTGGAGGTTTCACAGCGGTTTTGAGACGACACGTCGAGGAGAGATACAAGGCTGTGCCGGCTGGGTCTGGGCCGGGGCTGGCGGCGAGCGGATCCGCAGCGGGGCCGCTGCGCCCTCAGGCCCCCAGGGCAGACACTGGGACCTCTCCTTCCCTCTGCATTTCCCCCCGGTTCGTCTCTTTTGCCAGGCAGTCGGTGTGCTGCCCTGCGAAGATCCCATTTGTAGGCGCTTCGTACTCCACCAGGTACTGTGGACACTTCAACATCTAATTTTGGGTTATGAATTTGGTTTGTAGCCCAGCGTCTAAACGTTCACGTGGCATCGCTCCGCAGTGGTGCTCCCAGCATTTCGCTCTTCGGCAGAGTTTGACGTTGGTGGGTATTAAAATGACATAGTCATGACAGAAGTGCTGAAGATCCTGACGACGTGTATTATAAACAGTCCTGCGCAGCTGAGTTAGTGCCCTTGCCAATGTGATTTTTCAGTTAAGTCACTTATTAATATTGCGTTGTGTTATGTTGGACAAATGTTCTTCTCACAACTGTGGCCTCCTTTTAACTCAAGCACAGGGCCTGTATATTAATCACAGCAATAAAACCATAAACTGAGAAGCCTAATACTGTCATTAGAGATATCATATTTGATTTAATATTTTATTTTTCAAAGGAACTGTATTTGCAATTTTTAAAGCCTGAGAGCTGAATCACAATATAGAATATATAGTTTCATATACCAGGTAAGTGCTTAGAAAAGATTAAAATCAATTATGCTATTGTAAACTTTTAAAGTTCCAAGGGTTTGAAATCTGTAAAAAATGTTTAGATATAAACTTAAGGCAAAGAATTAGGCAGTTATGGCTTCATTTGGAAATGTGCTCCACTATCACCCGTTATTTCATTCCATCACTCTTAGCTTGGGACCCAGTACTGCAGTGTATTAACAGGGGATTTGATAAACCTCCTTAGTGCTGAACTGCAGGAACCTCATAGCTGAAGTGGCATTGCAGCAAACGCCCCTTTTACTTCCATTTAGTCAGCTTAATCCATGAAGAGATTTAAATATTATATGATAAAAGCCCCTGATATCTTTTTTTTTTCTTCTTTTTTCTTGTAAGCTTCTGCTCCCACGCGTGGTGTTACTGAAGCCCAAGGAGCAACGTGTCAGGGAGCAGCACACTGATCGCAAATATTCCCGCGGCGATATTAGAGGTGCAGCACAGAGAGTTTAAGGGAAAGCAGCCTGCAGTTTAGCACTTGCAGACTTAGACCTTCACGTCTGCTGCTTCGGTCTGCCAGGCAAGCTGCGTAGCTGCGGGGATCCCTGGCTTCGCAGAAACACGTACCCCAAAGGTGGCTGCTTGAGGCTCTAGCACTGTGCAGCGAGCTAAGCAGTGGAGCTGAGACCTTTCTAGTTCGTGTGTGAGCTGCTTTGAACACAAGATGCTGCAGCCCCTTTTTCTGCAGTCTTTTCATGTAGTACAGGATGATATATACAGCCGTCTGTGCCAGAACTGAATTTCATCCATAAAGACTGGAGAAAGAAATAATGGTTTGCAGGTTTATATCCATATTCATCATGAGAGAATTTGTTTTAATGAAAAAGGAAAAGGCTAAGGCTTTATCTTAGAGCTAGCTATGTTAAATTCATTGGAAAAATAGTTCTGAGAGACCGAGGAGGAATGTATCTACATATATATGGAGAGCAGAAAAATACAGACCTTTATGCTGTGTCTATATGGGTAAGCGTGGGCACTTGCATCTCTCAACTTGCAAGACAAGGGCTAGCTCAGGACTAACACCCATGCAAACAAGCTAGTGTAGTACGAGCTACTTAATACTGCTTCCCAGCAAAATTTATTACCTTAAACTTACGGCTCTGTTAATACAGACGGCTTCATGGTTTGCCAGGCTTGGGACACGGGTACGGCAGATGTGCAAGCATTGGTACCAAAGTACGTAGACATGCCCACGAGCCTCTGCACAGCTGGAAGGAAGAGTGGTGGACTCAGCTTTCTTTTGACTTTTTCATGGCTACTTTAAAAAAAAAAAAAAAATTCACCCCTTTTATTATTCTATCTGTATTCCTAGACCATTGTGCACCTCGGAGGATGCTCCCAGTCCTGTGGGTGCTGGGAAGCACTATGTCAAGAAGCAGAGAGAGCCTTGAGCAGCCAGGCAGCCAGGTTGCATGCATGGTTTGAGAGAGCTCAGAGGAGAGGTGCCTACGGCTGAGCACAATATGTGCTGCAAAGCCCAGCACCCTTTTATGTTTCCTTCCCCAGAACCAGATGGAGTGAAGTCATTAGGAACAGAGTTTATCCTGGGAAAGAAGGCAAAACTACGAAAAAGTAAAAATGAAACAGTTAACTTTGTTTTTTCTTTTATGACCATTCTTAAACTCCACTCGTTACAGCAGCCTTCCACCCAATATTTTGAATCTCTGCTCTTCTTTCCCACAGCAGTTGCCTGGTTTCTTGTCTTGCTTGCATTCTCTCATTTGGGGCATAGGAAGAGCTCATGGTGTTCTCTTTCTGAAGCTCCCAGTATTAGATGGTAAACTTGTCGGGGCATACTCATACATTGCTCATTTCATGTGAGTACGCTTTGCTTTTGTGTTTGCAAAGTAGCGCTTAAGAGAGTTTATTATTAATAACAGTAAATTATTCTACATTTTCTTATCAGATAATATGAGATCAAGTAGCTGTCGAGACATGTTGGGCAGATATCTACAAAAACAATGATATCTAAAGATCCACAACAAAAAGGAAAAATTTGGAAGGTATTCAGTCAGCTCCTAGCAGCTGCAAATTTTGCTGTGGATGAAATAATGAACCCATCTAAGGGTCTCTCTCTGAAAACAGTCTCGCCAAGTTATACGTGTCAGAAGTTGTATTTGGCTTCTTTCTTTGATATATTCCCAAAAAAGGAATTGGAACAAGTACCTAGAACTGAGTAAGTCAGCAAGACATCTAGGTAAGATTAGGGTGTATAAATAAAATACAGTGGCCTTATATGCAGCTGATTTGCAAAAATAAGTCACTTGAGATGCTGCTGAAGTTGCTTTGGTATTACTTACCTAAATCTCTTGCTCATTATTTACATTCAAATTTTACACTATATAATATGATGTGCAAGATAATCCTCCAATCTAAAATCAGCCAATGCCCTTAAGGCCATGATACAAGTGCTTCTATTTGTATAGTATTTGATTAACTATTATATTCCTCTTGTTTCATAGTTTAGATTTCTGTAATGAAAATGAGTGGCTGTACTGGCAATTAACAATACAGAAACTAGTGAGGAAGAAAAGGATTAGCGTAGTTGCAAGCACAATGAAGCAGGGGCAAATTATTAGTACAGAATGTTTTATATTTGCCATTTGGATTCCTGTTCCTTTTTGTTTGAGGATATTTTTGTGCATGAACAGGATTAATGCTTCACAAATGCAACTATTTAAGGAAAAACATATTTAATTGCATAAAGATGGATTTGCCTTAATTATTATTTTCATTTTTATTTTTGGAGACAATTGTGTCATCTTCTATGACAATGATTTTTCACTTGAAAGTTGTAACCCTTTGTTAAAAAAAATCATTACACAGTGATGTAGCAATCATGATATTCTACTTCTCCACTGTTGTTTTAAGAATGTAATTTATTATTCTTTTGCACAAAACTGATATTAATTTGGAAGTATTTGTATATGTATTTACTTACTTTTGCCAGACTTACTGGTTGAGCTCATGCCCTGTATGCCCCTTACAACCAGTAAGTGATCACAGAGGTCTCATCTGGCCCTGACCGGCACACAGTTCAGTTCTTGTTTGCTTGCTGAGAAAACAAATGATATATTGAGTATAGGCTACAAGAGCCACCAAGTCAGAGAATTCACAGGTAGAAAAGACTTTATACTTTAGATGGCCACAGAGCCCTCCTATTTACAGCGTTAAAACTCACCATGTTTTGGCCTTTTTCTTTCTGGCGCAGTAAGTATTAAGCTTTGAAAACAATATTCACATATTAACTGGGAGGCTACTCATATAATCAAATATATCAATTCAAATAATCAGGGCTCCTGTATTCAAAAGGGTGCTGAGATGTGTTGTCTAAATGACTAAACATCACTTCACATTGTGGAATGGGTGGCAGGCCAAGTTAATCAATAATTTAATTACCCGTGACCCATTTTTCATACTTCCAGTTGAAAGGGAATTTCTGCATTCTTGCGTAACTTATCATTTATTCAACTTCTCACAGATGGATTCAGATGATGCTTTTCCTGCCTTGAGGATGAGATGAACTTAATCCAATATTACAAATGCAAAACAGGTGTCCAGATACACATTCTTTTCCCTATAGCTTGCATTGCATTTATTTACCTACTAACTCAAAATTTGCTGCCAAAAGTTAAACTTGCCTTCACTTAAGGTGAGTGTGGCTGTGGATGCAATCGTTGCAGCAACATAAAATGACTGTTAGCAATGTTTCTTTAAAGTTGCAAGCCCTTGTGAGAAGGCCAATGTTCACATGTTGTAGTTATTATTATTATCCATTTTTATTGGGAAGGCAGCTGGCTGGAGCTCCAGAAATAGAACAGGTTTAAAGTGAAGCAGAAATTCTCATTTGTCTCTAAAAATAGGTCATCTTCCAGTATGGAATTTGAAACTGCCAGTTTTTATGCTTTTGAATTCCCAAAGTTATTCCTGTTGGATTTCTCTTCATACAATTTTAATATGAACCCTTTGAAATTGGACGCTGTCTGAAGTGTTTCTTTGGCTTGAAAGTCTGCATTTCACTTGCAGTTGTTTTAGTTAAAAAAAGAAAAGAAGCTGGATGAGAACAGGTGGTGTGACATACTTTTCTTATAAGCATTCTGGATTTATGTGGTGTGTGGCATCACAGTCATCACCACAGTCAGGTGTGTAGCAGAGAAGCACGCATTGCATACCCTTGAGAGATTAAACTTCTATTTTATCTGCTCTTTTGATTTTTGGTAGTATGATATGCTCTGTATAGATGCCCTAACACTTTGCAACAAATTATTGTGCATGTGTTAATTATGATACTGGCTAAAGATTGAAACAGAAATCAGGATGTTCATGTCTTAACTCTCAAGAAGGAAGTCAGGAGTTCTTACTCCAAACTGATAGCAGGCAACATGGACAGCACAATGGTAGCATTAATAACTCCACTATGCAGATGAGAAACCTATGTGCAGGAAAACCTAAATTATTGTCCCAGAAATGCTAAGCCTATATCTAGACACCATAACCTGGGAAACATCGGAGTTTCTGACTCAGGATGTGCACCAAAGCCATGTCTGGATCACATTTTTGGGTGAAACCCATGTGCATGCCAGCCATCCCTCCCCAGATCCCTGGTTTCCATAGGAAGGACACCGGGGGATGTGAGCCACAGTGAACCCCAAGAGATGCCCAGCCTGGCTGGTCAGGGAGCTGGATGCAGACGATGGAGTGCCTTGGCAGTTAGGTGTGCTCCAGGCAGAGCCACAACAAATAAAAATAAAAAACTCCAACCTTTGCAATGCTAACTCCAGTGCTTAGGTGCAAATCTGTCCTCTATGGGCCCAAATGTTTGGCAGGATTAAAATGTTCGAATGGTTCTTAGTGCACAGGAACAGTTTTTAAAATTGGGTGATGGGAAAATGGTTGGACTAGTTCCACTATTGTCCAGAGCCATTTGCTGGATGCTGGGAACGGCACTTCTGTGCAGCCCCTCTTTCCAATACACAGAGGCACAGGGGTAGATTCATCAGGCATTTTGGAATGTGCAATGTTTATTTTTAAAAATAAAATTTCTCCTACATCAGGGGTGGGTTACTGATGAACTGCTAAATGTTTTAAAACTTCTTGAGTGTATTGAAGAAGAAAATGAAGGGACACTTCAAACTGAGAATCCTGCCTGTGAGCAGCGTCTTCCTTTAGTGCTACAGTAGCAGTTACTATTTAAGGACTATAAGCAAGGAAAAGTTTATGAATAGAGGTAATATGGTCTATATTATCCAAATATGGTCTTTATTACCTCTTCGTACAAATACTGTCTTTATGTATTTATTTCTGATCTGTACTACTTTTAGCAGAATGGTCTGTAGTTTTTCCTAAAAGTTTTTATGATAAAGCTACGGCACGAGGTAGAATATTTTGTGTAAAGTCTCGTGAGCATTTGCAACCAAAGCTTTACTGTTATTTGCACCTCAGACTTCAATATAGCTGTAGGATTTATGCCTACTCAACTAATCGCACCTTCAGAGAGCACATTAATTTAAAAACGTGCCTCAAAATGTGTAAACTCACAGATGTTAATGATTACACATATGTTTTCCCTTATTGCTTCAAAGCCAGCAAAGGCCAAATTCTGCTGTAATTTGTACTGCAGTGATGAGATTTGGATTAATGTCAATGAAATGAAAAACCATATTCAGGGACTAGGTGCTTTTTGCAGATAATGGGGCATCTCTGGACATGTCTGTTTTGGAGAAGGAAGTCCTAGGTTTCAGGTGATAAGGCAGCAGGAGGGTCACTCCTGAGTCAAAGGTGTGCAGAAGGTGAAGAGAGAGGACAGAAGGCATCTTCTGTACCCCATGGCAGGACCTGGGCGTTGGAACCACTGTCTACATTGTTTGGAAGAGGGGGAAAAAAAGAGCAAATAAAGTGGCAGGTGAAAAATACGCTGATACCCAAACGCAACAGCAGTGGTGATGTTTGTGTACTACTCACGTTCTGCTACTGAGACTTCAGCTGTGCCCTGTGTATCTATTTACATCGTTTCATGCATTTCCATGCACGGATTTTTGCTGTTATATACTTTTTAAGCAAAATAGTTGCCCCATTTCTATAGTAATCCATTGTAAGGTAAGACACTGAAATATGAAAAAAATTTTTAAAAGCCCCTCTATACAAATACGTGTGCTCACAAATAGTTTAATAGCAAGTAGAAATGTACGCCCTATGAAGAAAGTTTTCATAGGCTTTTCTTTCTTCAAAGCTGATGTGAGCATATGGGTTTGTTCAAGTTCTTTCTACACAACTGCTAAGATTTTTAGAAAAGGCTAGTATTTAAAACCCCAATTTGTGGTTGTATATAAGCTCTCTGTTGCCGTTTCCATTCACATTAGAAAGACCCACTAGACACTAACAATTTTCAAAACCTTAAATTAAGTGTTTAAGTACAAAGCAGCCAGACTCAAGGCATCTGCATCTGACGTTTTTGCTCTAATCTCTGCAATAGCCCTTTTTAAGGGTCAGTTTCTATTTTATATACTTGGAATTTAATGTATGTAGGAATACACACGCACACAAATATTTTTCCCGTCTCTTTGAAATCACAACGAAAAGCCGGTGCCGTAGTTAAAGGCACCGCTGTAAGGCATCAAGCTGGCACTTCATACAGCTTGTAACTTCCTGCGTGACTGAGCTCCAGCATGAGTCCGTACAACCGGCGTGCTAGCGCCTTTTGGGAAGGGCCGTCCTCACCCACCCCTCCGTGGTGACAGTTACGCGACGAACATGACTCCTGGCTCACCGCACGGTAGTTTTGCAATGATGGCCACTGTCCAAATGCCTGATATACTTAGCATCAGAAAGTAATTCAAATTCTTTTAGTTCATGTCTTTGGTCTGGAAATTTATTCCCCTCTTCAGTCACTCTTTAATGACAGGATAACATTTTCCCCTTCTAATCAGCCACTTACAAGGTTACTTCATTTCTTCATTTCCCCCTTAGGTCATCTAGTGCTAAAGCATAAGTGTTTATGACTAGCTGCATGCAAATACATGCACTCTGCTTTGTGTATTGCAGTGCATCGCTGAGGTATGTTACTGAGGCATCGTACATTCATATTCAGGCTAATTCAGCAGTTTCACTTGGTAACAATGCTATGTATTTACAGAACATTTTCTATCTGGGAATTAAGCAAGATTTTTGTGAAACTTAGGAAAACAAACATTTAAGTTTACTGGACTCTATTCTTACAGTGTCCTAATCAGAAGTCACTTACAGAATCTTGGAGGCTGTAAGTAAATGGGTCATTTTGTCATGACAAGGCACTGCGTAAGTTTTACGCAAGCTAAAGCTGTTCCCCTGATGCAGCAATGATCTTGAATGACCAGGCTGAAGTTGTTTTTCCATAGTTTGAGACTCGCTTTGGTGGGGGGAGAATCCAGCAGGCACCTGAATTCACCACTGCAGTTGGTGCAAACAGCCTTTAAGAGGCTTGGGCTACAGAGGCTTGGGCTACAGAGGCTTGGGCTACAGAGGCTCTTTACGGCCTTATCGTCTGCCTAAGTGGAGCTCGTGGTAGGACGGGACCCAAAATGACCTGCTTCTCATATTATGAGCATCACTGCAGGCAAAGGAAGCTGAGGAACCAGATTTTCAGACACTACAAAGGGCACTATTGTGTGAACACTCTGAGGGTACTGAAGGGAGAGGTCCGATCCTGTATGGCATTTTTACAGGTGCTTGATTTCAAACATGATACTAATCATACTGATGTCAATGAATCGCTTTTGAACTTAAACGCATGCTTTGTTGGATTAAGGCTAGGGCACAGTCTTACCAAATTTAGCCCCTGGTTCTTTCTAACTGTACAACTAGGCCAACCTGTTCCTCGCCATTCCCTTCTGCAATGGTGATTAATTTGCAATGAGTTGGTCTCTCACATGACTTAAAAAATTTTTTTAAAAAATGATGTGTGACAACTGCTGAGATGCAGCATTGACCAAAACTAACAGGGTGGCTAATATGCTGCTACCTGCACTGGCTTTTCATGTTGATGACTATTGCACAGATATGTGTCGCTTTCACTACCGTGAATCATTATTCATATTAACAATTCGGCTGGAGCACACCCACGCCTGAAGTCATCTGGATGCCTACCAAAATGCAGCTCAGAATATGCTTCAGTGAAAGCATATGGCAAGTGCTGCATGAAAAGAAGGTATAATGCACATCCGTGTGCTCGGGGCCCCCGCTGGCACCAAGACGTTTGAGCTTCCATTATAATTTTAGAAGTAGCTTTGGAGAGAAGTGATAGTAATTGGGTTTATTTGAGTTCTCATCAGAGACAGAGTATTTTTCTGAATTATTCTGAATATTCGGTCAATGCCATTTTTTTGAGTTCTAGTTTTGTTAGGTTTCTTTTAACTTACTCTCTATTAAAAGAACAACATATATAACTTCAGTCTTTGAAACACAGGGACATATAACTGCAAAGATGAGACTATGAGGCAGGAATTCACAAATACCATTATTTTAAATACCTTCTCATGTAAGAGAACTCCAAACACAACTACATACTTTGGTGGACAAGCAGACTCCGCTCTCTGCTGGATGTTAACCTGCAGCTTGTTCTTATTCCCAACGGGAATGCATTCGGGGGGGGGGAATCAAGTCTCATAGTTAGGTGCTTAATTTTAGACACCCGAGTTTGACTAAGCGGTTTGCTCACGATGACACAGGCTGCTGTGACTGACGTCTTGCCAGCCTCAAGGCGCAGCCCTGCCTTGCCTTGCGCGGGTGCGTTGAGGGAAGCCGTGCCCAAGCCAGCGAGCCCCAGTACAGCGCGACAGTCCCCGCTTACGGGGCTGGGGGGACCTCTCGTGGTGGAAATCGAGGGAGCAACCTCTTCTCCCTGACACGTACAGCAAAGCTCTGTCCACTGGTGAAGGCGAGTGGAAATGAAAAAGCGAATGCAAGTGCGAATTAACAAGACGACATTTTGGGTTTATGTTTTCTTCACTGCATTGGACTAGATGACCTTTAAAGGTGCCTTCCAACCCAAGCTATTGTATGATTCTATGATTTTGGATTTTTTTCCCCTCAAAAACACCGAAACGATGAGTTTGAAGAACACCACTTGAAGTACTTAGAATAGAATAGTTCAGCTGGAAGGGACCTACAATGATCATCTAGTCCAACTGCCAACCACTTGATTCTAGTTTTTTAAAAAATTATGAGCAATGCATATGGTCTGGGAATAAAATTCTTTAGTCATCACCAGAACTATTGTTGAGACAATCTGAGAACAATATCACATACAATATACATCACGTACACTCATATACTACTCATAAAGTTATTTATTATCTTCTAGAATATCTTATGGAAATGTACCTACACGTGGATCTTCAAGGCAGATAGCCCAGATTCCCATTTAAGCTTCCCAATGGAGAGCTAAAGGGGCTGCCATAATTTTTTTTTTTTTGACCTGTTTGCTTATGTGAAAGTAAAATAAAGGTGCAGTGGCTTGGATGTTGTTTGTTTTTTTTTTTTAATCCAGAAGTACTCATAAGGAGGAATCAAGAAGCTTCTCCTACTCAGCTTCCAAAGAAAGCTGTTTCATCCATCTTGTCAAAGCATGGCTGCAGTGATGAGGTTGGGCCGCAAGCAGGTATGACCTGGGGGTTGGTTGGTCCCCACCAACCTCCATCCCCAGTTTTATTGCTGAGCACAACAGTCTGGGACATCCCTTTGGTCAGCTGGGGTCAGCTGTCCCAGCTGTGTCCCCTCCCAACTTCTTGTGCACCCCCAGCCTTCTTGCTGACAGGGCAGTCTGAGGAGCAGAAAAGGCTTTGACGCTGTGTAAGCACTGCTCAGCAGTAACTAAAAAATCTCTGTGTTATCAACACTATTTTCAGCACAAATCCAAAACATAGATCCATACAAGCTACTATGAAGAAATTTAACTGTATCCCAGCCGAAACCAGTACACCAGTTTTAATCTCTCTTCTTTCAACGTATACCTTCTGTTTCTCATCTTCCTGTCCTGCATTGCTGTGAAAAGCCCAGCTTCTTCTGCTCGGTGACCCCTCTGTCAGCACTGGGAGCTGCTCTTAGGTCTCCTGAAGCTATCTCTGCCCAGGCTGAACAAACTCACTCCTCCAGCCTCTCCTCATAGGCCCTGTGCTCCAGCACCCACCACCTTGGTGGCCTCTGCTGAACTTGATCCAGTAAGTCAATGTTTCTCCAGTACTCGGGGCCCAAAATTTGGATGCAGTAATCTTGATGTGGTCTAATGAGTGCTGAGTAGAAGGGGATAATCACATCCCTTGGTCTCTGGCTCTGCTCCTGTTCACACTGCCCAATATGCTGTTGGCCTTCATTGCTGCCGGGGTTGCTGCTGGCTTATGCTCAGCTTGCTATCCACCAACCCCCAGGCTTTCTCCATAAAGCTGCCCCCAGCCAGGCAATCCCGGCCTGTGCTGGTGCCAGAGGTTCTTCCTTTCTGGGAGCAGGAGTTTACATCTGTCCTTGAGTTTCTGTCATGGTTTAGCCCCAGCCAGCAACCAAGCACCTCGCAGCCACTCGCTCACTC
>NW_010554438.1:8744-9389 GCF_000687285.1 Phaethon lepturus | reverse complement strand
AAACGTGAGGAAACTCGTGGTTTGAGATAAAGACAGTTTAATAGGTAAAGCAAAAGCCGCACACGCAAGCAAAGCAAAACAAGGAATTCATTCACCGCTCCCCCCGGGCAGGCAGGTGTTCAGCCATCTCTAGGGCAGCAGGGCTCCATCACATGTAACGGTTACTTGGGAAGACAGATGCCATAATTCTGAATGTGCCTCCACCCCTTCCTTCTTCTCCGCCCCAGCTTTATATACCAACCATGACGTCATATGGTATGAAATATCCCTTTGGCCAGGCGGGGTCAGCTGTCCTGGCTGTGTCCCCTCCCAGCTCCCCGTGCACCCCCAGCCTGCTCACTGCAGGCCAGCACGAGAAGCTGGACAGTCCTTGACTACTTAGCAACAACTCAAAACATCAGCACCTTATCAACACTTTCTCATCCCAAATCGAAAACGTAGCCTTACACTAACTTCTGTGAAGAAAATTAACTTTATCCTGGATGAAACCAGGACAGTTTCATGAGGTTGGACAGGCACTCCAGCCTGTCTATGTCCCTCTGAATGGCCTGCTCTCAAGTGTATTCACTAATCCCCCCAAATCGGTGTCATCTGCAAAATTTAATTAGAAATAGATACATGCATGTAGGCAATGGATACGGCTAA
>NW_010554438.1:0-8727 GCF_000687285.1 Phaethon lepturus | reverse complement strand
TCTTTCCCTGCTCCAAGTGTTTATGTGGCATCCAGCCTAAGCTAATATACTTTGCCTCTCAGCAGAGCTTAATAGCTTGGGATCAGGATTGTGCTAATCACAGCTAAATAGCTTTTGGTTCAGAGCACAGGAAAATTGAGCTGTGTGTGCTCCAATGTCCCGTGTGAGTGTACTACATAAGTCCACCAAAATGCATGTTCCATTAGCTCTGGTGGAGCTTCTGAATAAGGAACTGGCAAGCCTGAAAGATGCAGTGTCATGATAAAGTGGATCCAAACCCAGTGATGGCAAGAAAACTGAAAGCGGGAGTATTAATTAGTCTGAAGTCACTTACAAGTATACTGGAAAGAAAGCATGATCTATACCAAAACTGAGGACATGTTATCCTAGTTGTTCGATAGAACAGCATCACTGTTTGTGATTTCCAGCGTGATTTCTGGCATATTGAATAATATGCCTCCCAGCCACGCAGCTTTTGACAGGCTTTGGGTTGTGAGTGCTTATGGGCATCAACAGAGCTGTGCATGAAAGATCTTCCCAGCGTGCTGGCGTTGCAGCTGATGGCAGCCTTGATTCAGGAAGGAATATGCCAAGGAAAGACGTGTCAGACTCCTGATACCAGCCTGTGATAGCCTAAACAGATGCTGGAAGTGCAATGTTGGGAGTCAGATGTTACTCAGAGTAGAGAGAAGCTGAGGCTTAAGTGAATTGATACTCCCTGAAGAGATGCCTGTTGGCTTCCAGAAGACTCCAGTTAGACCTGGAAAAGTAGGGTGGCTAACAAAATGCACAGACATGAAGGGAATCCATATATTTATAGGGATGACTAGGTTAATGATACAACTTTTGCTCACCCTTACCTTGAAACCACAGCAGTTCATAATAAAGAGTGGGCATTATCAAAAAGTCATTAGCTTATGTTGTAAACAGTCAAAAATCTAAACAAATAAAGCAAGCACCAGCCTTAGAGTTTCATATTCTTATGGAATAGCTGGACATGCAGTGCAGTTCTGCTAGAAGAGTCCTAGAAACGACTCTGGTACAAACCCATCAGCCAGTCACTGCCTGAGAGATACAGGAGCGAGAAGAGAAGAAAATACTGGGGCACCTATTAGAGACAGCGTCCAATAAAACCATTTTTTTCTTATACACCTGTCTTAGGTAACTAACAGAAAGGAAGCTTTTGGGTGTGACATTTTTGCTGGGATGGGTCTGTTAGGCTCACTTTGGGTCAAATCACAGGCTGTTAGGAAACATCATGAAGCAGCTGTAGAGCACAGCTGAGTACAGTGCTACCATTGAGCCTGTGGGTTGTGACAGCGTCAGAGGTAGGGGTGCCTCAATGGTCATTATTTTATTTATTGTTTTATTTATTGTTGTACTATTTATTTGTTTTATTTGAGAGCTCCATCCTACATCTCGTCCCTTAAGAGAGTCTACACTTCTTGCTAAATAAAACTATCCCTTGACAATGAAAAGGAGACAGATAGCATCACTATAAGATTATCATGGAAAATTGTTCACTAATCAGAATCCTGCCATTATGTCTGTGCATGTTTTGACATGCGTTGCAGCCAGTTCCTGCCCATGTGTGGTTATGGGCCTGGGTGGCAGGCTGAGCGTGGTGTAGGTGCAGAGGCACCTGGGGCAGCTCCGTTTTGGGAGCAGCAATACCATGGCCAGGCTGTGCTGGCCTGTACCGTGTACAGGTACAGCGGTCAGCAGAGGTCAGCAGGTCAGCACGACACAGGCAGAGGTCAGCACGACTCAAGGCTTTCTGTGGCCCATGACCATTGCGGCCATTGACTGTTCCTTTCTGGTTTGCCTCCTACGTGTTCATGTAGCCAGATGATAGGTAGAAGAAGAGAAAAAGCAAGGCCAGTTAGCAGCAAGATCCTGAGAGAAATCCTGCTTAGGGCTGAGACATTATGCAGATCATGGAGAAATATGGTCTTCACCTGCTTGGGAATGACCTCCTGAAATGATTGCTTTGGACCCTCTAACTGATTTCAGGGAAAGGGAGAAGGGGAGATGGAGGAAGAAAGGTGGGAGAAGAGCTCCATTTATACTTAACTAGTATGAAATACTAGAGGTCAGAAATAAAAGGCCACTTGTAGGTAGAGCCTACAAGCTGGTTATCAAGAAGGTTGTGAAAACTGATTTAGGAAGGTTGTTTGAGAAGGAAATACTTCTTAACTTTATTAAGTTAACTTAACTCCTTAACTCAAGGATCAATCTCTGCTAAAAACCATGAAAATGAAATGTGGAATAGCCACACAAAAAATGAAAAAATGCATGAAAAAATGAGTAGAGCATTTCCGAATAAGAAATTAATACTGTCTGGTAGCTTAAAATTCCTTCTGCTTCCTGGCTATCCATGGATATAGCTGATGATCAGCCATATTTTTTCTTCACCTTCCTTTGATAAACAAATTAAGCAAGTTCAATCTCTTCTTTCAAGGTGAAGTCTGTTTTTCTAACTGTATGGCTAGAGCTTCTCTGAATCTGTTCTCTGCATCTTCTTGGTATCCTGCTTAATCAAGAATAAATCAGAATCACCTAGAATCTTGCAAATAGCTCTCACTCACTAATAACTTCCCATTTTCGGTCTCTTGTAGATCATACTTTCCTTCTTCATCATCCACACCAGCAGATAATGGTTATCGACAAACTTTATGATAATGATTATGATTATCAAATTATTTTATAGATTTTTGAAAGAAACATATTTCCCAGCCAGCACGGATTCATGAAAGGCAGGTCCTGCTTGACTGACCTGATCTCATTCTATGACCAGGTGAACCACTTAGTGGATGAGGGAAAGGCTGTGGGTGTTGTCTACCTAGACTTTAGTAAAGCCTTTGACGGCATCTCCCACAGCATTCCCCTGGAGAAACTGGCTCATGACTTAGACAGGTTTACTCTTCACTGGGTAAAGAACTGGCTGGATGGCCGAGCCCAGAGAGTTGTGGTGAATGGCATTAAATCCGGCTGGCGGCCGGTCACAAGCGGTGTTCCCCAGGGCTCAGTTTTGAGGCCAGTCTTATTCAATATCTTTATTGATGATCTGGATGAGGGGATCGAGTGCTCCCTCAGTAAGTTTGCCGGCGACACCAAGTTGGGTGGGAGTGTTGATGTGCTGGAGGGTAGGAGGGCTCTGCAGAGAGATCTGGACAGGCTGGATCAATGGGCTGAGGCCAACTGTATGAGGTTTAATAAGGCCAAGTGCAGGGTTCTGCACTTCGGTCACAACAACCCCTTGCAATGCTATAGGCTTGGGGAGGAGTGGCTGGAGAGCTGCCTGGTGGAAAAGAACCTGGGGGTGCTGGTCAACAGCCAGCTGAACCTGAGCCAGCAGTGTGCCCAGGTGGCCAAGAGGGCCAACAGTGTCCTGGCCTGTATAAGAAATAGTGTGGTCAGCAGGAGTAGGGAAGTGATCGTGCCATGGCACTCGGCACTGGTGAGGCCGCACCTCAAACACTGTGTTCAGTTTTCGGCCCCTCACTACAAGAAGGATGTTGAGGTGCTTGAGCGTGTCCAGAGAAGGGCAATGGGCTGGTGAGGGGTCTGGAGCACAAGTCTTATGAGGAGCAGCTGAGGGAACTGGGGTTGTTCAGTGTGGAGAAAAGGAGGCTGAGGAGAGACCTTCTCGCTCTCTACAACTACCTGAAAGGGGGTTGTGGCGAGATGGGTGTTGGTCTCTTCTCCCAAGTAACCAGTGATAGGACGAGAGGAAATGGCCTCAAGTTGTGCCGGGGAGGTTTAGACTAGATATTAGGAAAACTTACTTTATGGAGAGAGCGGTCAAGCTTTGGAACAGATTGCCCAGTGAGGTAGTGGAGTCACCATCACTGGAAGTGTTCAAAAAACGTGTGGACATGGCACTTCAGGACATGGTTTAGTGGGTGTGGTGGTGTTGCATTGATGGTTGGCCTGGATGATCTTAAAGGTCTTTTCCAACCTTAATGATTCTGTTATATTTATAAATAAAATACAGAAAATTACATTTTATATATTTATATGTAGAATATACACATACTATGTATTATATGCATGTTTTACATATTATTTTTAAATTATTTATCATAATGATTAATAATATTTTCTCTGACTGCAGGATGGAGGCAGGCTGCAGGCTTGTTGACACTGCAGTCTGACTCATGCTACCGGTCTGTCTTCAAAACCCAGTGTAAGACCCCTCATTTCACAGAGCCGGCTCTTCTGTTCTGTCATGACCCCCGGCAATCAAGTACAAGAGAGAAGATGAGAAAACCCTGAAATGTTTTCCATAGCTTTACTTATATATCTGTTGAGGTGTCTGGAAATTGCTACATATGGGTCTTTTCCTCTTTCTCTCCTGAGCATATTTCTTTGGCATTTAAATTATGGCAAATAATGTGTTAAACATGGCTCTGCTCTGACTGTTGGACATAATGATTAATGCTAGCTTATGCCTACCTTACACTCCGTGTGATATCACATTTAAGAAGGTATTAGCTACCATTGCTTAGGTGAAACATCTTCTCATGTAGGAAAATATCCTTTCATAACTAAAGCAAGACTGGAAGTGACACAGCTTTGAGCTGATTACTGAGGAACAACCTGCAAAAGCACAAAACTAATTCTACAGTTTTTCAAATACTTCCCATAAAGCTCTTCCATGGTAAACAAAGAAAATAAGCCCATAACAGGAAAAGCTGAATCAGTTGTTTGCATCTATGTTGACCACAACAGAGTGCAGGGAAATCTCCATGCTGGCATCCTTCCAGACAGAAACTACACAGAGTAGTTGCCTTGAAGTGAAGTATGTGTAGAACAGTAGATAAACCGAAGAGTAACAAATTCCCAGGCATGGATGTTTCACCTAGACATTTTCAAAAAGTTATTTGTTCATTTAAGAACTTGGGAGTGAAATACCTGAATGACTGTCCATGCTTGTAATTTTTGCTTCAAACCCCTTTGCTTCCCGCAGGGCTGGAAAGCGACTGATGAGACCATTTTTCAGAAAGGGTTCCCAGAAGGAACTGAGGAACTACAGACTGGTATGTTTAATATCTGTACAGCACACTTTCACAAGTTTTCTAATAAAGAATAAAATTAGAAGACACATGAACAACTATGATACTGAGCAAGTCAACATGAATTTTCTAAGTGCAAATCATACCTCACATACCTACTTGAATTGAGAGAATCAGCATATAGGGATATCAGAAATCCTGTCTGCCTAGATTTCAAAGGCATTTCAGTTTACTGCCAAAGGTTTTTAAGGAATTTTAAGTGGTCACAGGATAAGACCGCATGGATATCTGGATAGTTGGTTAAAAGACAGCGAGTAAAAAGTAGCAGTAAATGGTCAATACGCATGTGTGTATATATAAAGAGTACATAGTATATATATGTCTACATATGGACCCTATACAGTTCCTAAGAAGCAGTGTAGATGCAATTCTGAGTTTTACACTGACGGTCTGAGCGCTACAGCCCAGCTACCTGCTGTGACATGGCTTCAGCCTCCTGTAAGTATCTGCTTCTATACAAAGCTGGTTCTTCATGGTCCCACCTCACTGGAGAGCCCGAGCTGAGCTCTCGGCCAGTGCATCTTCCCCAATCTTTCTGCCCTTAATGTAGAGTTTTGCCCCTCCATCGGTGTTGCCAATATTAATCATAGAAAAAGCCCATCTCCTGAATTTGAACACTTGCTGTCAAAGCCAGCTCTTCACGTCAGCTGTTCCCCACCTGCCTCAAGGAAGCAGAGAGGGCACGGCAGTAGTTAATACATCTACTGCCCTGGGCAAACGGGGTCAGTCAGGCTGCACAGCTCTGGCCGGGCTGCATGCCATGGACTGGCAGAGCTGGCATTTACATTTTAGTCAGAGGGTGAATGCATCTCATAATTGTTTTAATTTCCCTGCTTGGAATTCTTACTTGATAATCCAGTCTTTTCATGACTCCTCCTACCCAGACGATATGTTAAATTTTCCATTATCACAGTGATACAAATGCACCAAAACATATCTTTCTTATGAATCCATGAATATTTGAAATATGCATATATATATTTCAATGATGAAAAGTATAGTTAATGAAAAAGCAGCATGTCAAGCTAATCCGAGCCTAAATTGAATTCTCAAAGGACTATAAAATTCCACACCATTGGTGGTGCTAACACGAATAGCCTGGGCTGGCAACATACTAATCACTTTGGCTGTAGAAGGCTACGCTGGTATTTTAATCACCCAAACACTAATAGCCTGGCCTTGCTGGCATTATAATTGTTATGGCACTAATAGCCTGGGCAAGATGGTATTTTAATCATTCTGGATCACAGCCTAGAAATGTTAATTTCTGTCTTTTTATCAAGGTTAACAAGAGGTCTACCGCAGATATGATCAACTACAAAATGCAGAAATAACTATTTTAACTTAAAAAAGAATCAAACTTGGGAGTCTTGGCACTCGCAGTACTGGACCCTTCTCAGTTAGATCACCTCTTTCCAATCTTTCTTCTTTTTTTTTAAACTTCTTTTCCTTGCAGCACTGTTAAACCCCACGTCTGTCACTTGGGACAGCTGGAGTGGGACGTGCTGAAGTGTTTGCTGTTTTGAGTACTACAGGCATCTTACTACAATATCCAACTAATACAGTCCCAGATATTTAACCTCATACAATAAAAACCCTCTCACTATTGTTGATATTTTAAGATATTAGTTCAGATTGTTAACAATTCGGCTTATCTTTAAATGTCACTAATTAGTTATCTGTTGAACATTCATTGGCTTCAAAGAGCCCACTTAATCTTTGCTGTTACATAGTGCAGGTCACTAACAGATGGATTTGGCAGGAAGGTTTTATGGCCAGGCTTAATTTTTATCCCCTTTAATTTGAGGTCGGGAATGCTGGGGGCTGGGGAGACGGACTGAACAGGAAATTGCCGGTTTTCCTCCAACAGCTGAGGAGTGCGACCTTGCAGTGCCTGGAAAAATGGAATCAAATTGTTGAGGAATTAGAGCGCTCTCTATGAAAATTAACTGTGGTTAAGCTTTTGAATTTTGTTTCATATTTCTCATAACGGCTGGGACATCTCTTCTGAGATTTTTCACAAAGTTAAAGCGGTCAGAGCTCCCTTAAGACTTCCGATCTGGGTCCGTTACCTAAATGCAATGCATTGCCATTTGAGGAAGGTTTCAGCCCCCCTCATTTCGGTGATGGCTGTGGGCTGCGTGCGGATACCGAAACCACTTGCTCGGCCCGGAGCGCTGCTATGGCACGGTGCGTTGCCGTGTTTTTGGCCGCCCCCAGCCCCGCACCGCCCGGTGGGAGCTCAGCTCTGCCAGCCTGCCACAGCCACCGCGCGGTACGGCAGCGAGCGCCCGCGGGGGGACCGCGCGGTACGGCGGCGAGCGCCCGAGGGGTGGCAGGGGATGTGGCTCTGTGCCTCTCCCTTTGTGGGCATCATGCAGAGGCTGCCGACGCAGGGAGCGTTGCCTGAGAGGAGGTGTCCCATCTGGGGAGGAGGGAGGTGAAATTAAAGAGGCAAAGACTTAAAAGAAGTGGTTCTGGCTGAGGGAGGTGGTGGGTGAACTTTATAAGGCATCAGCCTCGTGGGCCACCCATTTGAGTAGCTGGCTGCACTTCACCCATGTCAGCGCCGATAGAAGTCATACCAAACTCAGCGGCAGCCACAAGCCTCCTAATTTTACTTGATTTTTCACAGCTGGGATGGTGAATTCATCAATCAAATACGTATTTTTGCCTTTGTTTTAAAATGTGCCTGGAGGGGAAATTTGCCCTTCACCTGCTTCCCACGCGGGAAGCCCAGCTGCTCTTTCAGGCTCGGTTTCCAGACACGGGGCTGCCCTCAGCTGACGTTCTTCCATAAGAAGATTGCTAATAATGCTGGCAGTTCACAATCTATTTTTTCACTCTAGGAAGCGAATTTCAAAGGACTACTTTTCATGCCTACTGCTTAAAAAGGATTTGAGAACTTTGTGAGAGAATACCTTTATAGCGTTCCCTTTTCAACGTCCTGTCCCCCATTGCCTCCTTGCTTCCTGTGTCATCCGTGACTCCATTTCCACTCCTCTATATGGATTTTTTTCTGCTTTCGGGGTCTGACATTGATGAGCAGGGCTGGCCCCACCCTACTGACCTATATGGCCATGTCCTGGTTTCGGCTGGGATACAGTTAATTTTCTTCCTAATAGCTGGTGTAGTGCTGTGTTTTTGATCTAGTATGAGAATAACGTTGAGAGCACACTGATGTTTTCAGTTGTTGCTAAGCAGTGCTTATACTACATCAAGGACTTTTCAGCTCTCCATGCTGTGCCAGCAGGGAGGGGCACAAGAAACTGGGAGGGGGCACAGCCGGCTGACCCAGGCTGGCCAAGAGGTATTCCCTACCCCGTAACACCATGCCCAGCGTATGAATTGGAGCAGGCCCGGGGGGCAGGAATCACTGCTCGCGGACGGGCTGTTGATCACCGGGTGGTGAGCAAGTGTTGCACTGTGCATCACTTGTTTTTGTATATTCCTTTATCAGTAATATTATTGTAACTACCTCCTCTTTCTTTGCTGTCCTCTTAAACTGTTTTTATCTCAACCCGTTGAGTTTTTATCTCCGCTTCCCTGCCCCATTCCGCCTGGGGAGGGGGAGGCGAGCGAGCGGCTGCCTGGTGCCTGGCCGGCAGCTGGGCCTAACGCGAGGCCGGCCAGCACAGCCCCGGGCGGC
>NW_010554437.1:1338-1848 GCF_000687285.1 Phaethon lepturus | reverse complement strand
CCCGGCCGGCTCCTGGGCATTGTTTCCACCACTTCTCAAAGCATTAAGGGGTATTTTAGCAATTTGCCCCTTGGGAGCAGTAAGTCGATGCAGGTGAGGAGCAGAGGTGAAGGTCAAGCCCTGCCGTGCCGGGGATTTCATCCCTTTGCGGGGACAGGAGGGCAGCAGCCAGTCCCAGGTCCCTGCAGGACTGTGGCTGTATATCCCCAGCAAGCTGGCTGGGACGGGGATTTCGGGGGTGCCGCGCTCTGCTGGGGACACTGAGTGGGCTGCCTCCCTGCCGCAGGTCCGAGGAGGAGGAGAGGAGGAAGGGCACGAGCATGCGGGACGCCTCTCCGCCCACCGCCGACGGACCAGAGCCGGTCAGTTCTTGAGTTTAGCTTTCTCCTTCCCCAGCAGCAAAAAAGGTCTCCCCGCGTGTCCCGCAGGCTCCTGGCAGACCCCGTGACGGTGGCGTGCCCATGGCTCCCCACACTCCCAGCCCTTGCCTTGTTCCTTGCCTTGAGATGA
>NW_010554437.1:0-1203 GCF_000687285.1 Phaethon lepturus | reverse complement strand
TTGGGGCGGGGGGCAGCAGCCAGAGCTGGAGTGTCTGCCCTGGGACGGGCAGATCCCGGCCACCATCCTTTGCCGTCGGCGAGGCAGCATGTGTCCTGGGAGAAACCACGGCGACAGCGCATGGCCCTGGCTTCGTGGCACCCGGCTTCCCAAGCACCCAGCCCTGGGAGCGGGGCCAGCTCTGCCGCGGCCGGCACGGAGGGGACAGCGGGCAGAGCTGCCCGCGGACACACATAGCGGCGCTCCTGGCTGGCCGTGCTCACGTCAGCCCCACAGCATGTGGGCCTTGCAGCGGCGTCATGCCTTGGGCATCGTCACCCCATGGGGATGTCACCCTCTGAGGCATCGTCACCCCAAGAGCCATCACCACGGCATGGGGCGTTGGCACCCTGCAAGACATCGTCACCCTGTGGGGCATCAGCACCCCATGGGGCATTGTCACCCTCCCTACAAGGCATCAGCACCCTGTGGGGCGTCGTTATCACACATGGCATCGTCACCCTGCGGGGCATCGTCACCCTACAGGGCATTGCCACCCTCGAGGCATCGTCACCCTGTCTGCCAGCCACCTTGTTCTCGCTGCCAGCCTCTCTGCTCCTCCTGCCTGCCCTGCCTGCTCGGGGACAGGATTGTTTTCTGGTTGCTTTGCCTGCTTGGGGACAGGAACCCCTTCTGCCTCTGCTGTCTGCTTGGGGACATGGGCACCTTTTGGCTCCTTGGGGACAAGATCACTTTCGCCTGCCTGGAGACAGGATCCCTGAGACCTACTCAGGGACAAGATCACTTCTGCCTGCTTGGGGACACGGGCACCTTCTGGCTCCTCGGGGACAGGATCTCTCTCTGCCTGCTTGGGGACATGGCCACTTTCACCTGCTTGGGGACAAGACTACTGCCTGCCTGCTCGGGGACACAATCTTTCTCTGCCTGCCTGCTTGGGGACACGGTCACCTCCCGGCTGCCAGGGACACCATCCCTCCTCCCATCCCTCTCGTCAGGACACGCCATGGGACCTCCACGTGCTCCCCGTGGTGCCGGCAGACATGGCCACGCAGGGCTGGGACCATCCCCGGGTGCAGGAGGAGGGGATGGGCACCCCGGGATCGCCACACCCCGGCCCTGCACCCGCCATGGCCGAACCCCTCCTGTGGCACCCAGCTGCTGCCCCTGGACTGGGCATCCCATTCGCCGGGCACCACGGCCCCC
>NW_010554436.1:63187-74763 GCF_000687285.1 Phaethon lepturus | reverse complement strand
CTTTTTCATCATATTTTCTCCCCCTGCCCTGTTGAGGAGGGATGAGAGAGCAGTTGGGTGGCTGTCTGGCACCCAGTCAAGTCAACCCACCACACTCAGCTAGGCTTTACTCCAAGTCTCCAGTGTGACCCTTATAAGCATCACTCTCCCTCTGGCTCTTCTGCATGTGGACGTCAGCAGATAATTCATCTGCTGATGCAACTTCTCTCCATCTGCATTCTTCAGATGCTCCAAAAGGCCTACCTCCTTCAATAGCGAGCGGTAATACTCTGTTTCCTACTTCACACCAAGCATAAGATCCATGCTTCCTTCCCTAGAGCACCCCACTTACAAGGGGAGCAGCAGATGGCAGAAAGCGCACAACACAGGGCTGCTACGTTTCCCCTACCTTGCCTGCTTCCTATTCCCATAAACAGCCTAGGCAAAGAGGGGTGAGGAATTCACTTTCATCCCCCTAACACTTGCTACCGCATGTTGAAGATGTTATGTCAGGCAGGTCTCTGGCATTATCTACTGTATTTACCTGTTTTCCTTAGTCTTTGTTCCCCTTTTGCTAGAAACACCAAATGATGAGTAAAGAAATGTACATTTGGAGAAATACTCTGCAACGTTCCAGTTATTTTAGTTGAGCCAACTCTTCCCTCAAAGGGCAGCACTACCTGGTATAACTGAACAGTGCTGAGGAATCGTTACGCACACGCTGCCTTGCTGAATGTCTCAAAGTAACATTTTAATGAGTGTCAACCAGTTTTCATGATCTGGCTCTAAATGTAAACTCATAGGAAACTTAACAGAATGGCATTCAGCTTCTGCTGTGTGCTCAATTGCTGCTTCCTCCTGATATGTTTCTGCCCTCCCAGTAAATTCAGGTACAAACACTTCAAACAGTGGGAACCAAATACTTATGATGGAGATCAAACAAAGAGAGATCAGCACTTTCCTTCTGGCACTTCTGGGTCGAAGTAGGTTTTGTTTCCTAAATGCTATCGTGTTTTGGCTTTCTTTTCCAATCAGGAAGAAAATTATAGTCTACAAGTAGTAATTAGTGTTTACTCTAGATGTCTACTCTGATTTATTTTTGACGATTAGGTTTACAACAGACTTCAAAGCATCTCTCCTGATTGAAATTGTAACCAGCCATAGAGTGAGCAGTAAAAATGCGATGTTTTGGTTCCTGTTACATATTTATGATACCAAATATAATGAGTAATTTCAGAGTGGAGATTAACCATGCAAAACGATATCTTGAAACATATGTTCTACAGCAACCAGCAGATTATTTGCCGTGCTATTGTGCAGTATTTCTAGTCTGGGATGCAGAATCCTCCTTTGCTGTCAAGGTATTAGGTCTAGAAATAGCAAAAAACTGACGGGTGATCTAAACAGCTGAGATAATGGCACATGTTGATTAGTATAATGGTAATTCCGTCCAACCTGAATCACCTTTTGACCTTTAGTTTTATAGGAAAGATAGAACACAAACATATAGAGGTGATGGTTTTCACCCAGCAGAAAACTGCTGGACTTGAGGGTGGGGTGGAAGGGATTTTCTGCACCTTCATGCACTCTGGCAGGTTTATTTACTCTATGCAATAATATCTAAATAACAGAATCATCCAAACCACTCAAACAGCTCCTGTCATCTGCCGCCGAGTTTGCTTTCACCTTTCTTGCAATGTGAAGAGCTAACAAGCCGATTTACATTTTGGTGCTCTACAGCCAGCATTTTTATAGAAATAGAACGGGAAAACATCTGAGCATGAAACACAACTGTGGTGCTATCTGTAAGCGCACAGAACAGTCTGGTAAAGAGCACAGATGCTGAGATGTTTTTTTTCAAGTTCTTGGCTCTTACATCCTAATCTGGATTGGAGTCAATAATAATTGGGACAATAAAGTCAGGAAGAATAAAGGACAAACCTACAGAGTAGTGTATGCTATATCTGAAAAAAAAACAACTTTTGATAAAAGGATCTTTTTATGAGGGGAGTTTTAGACACCAGTCATCTAGGATGGGGAAAGAAATGACGCTGAGCACCAGAGTTGTGTAAAGAGACTGCACACTTTGATCCTTGGGTCAGGATCTTCACGGATCTGGAAAACAAAAACGACAATGAGAAGCAAAATGTATCCACAGTCACATGCACCCTCACTTTCTACATGTTTCAGACAATCTGCAAAGAAGAGAGAATCAAGGAAAAAGAATACAGAAATCTTTCAAAACTTTTCAACCAGAATGGCATCTGATGGAGATTTCTGACCCTGTTTTTTGGCAAGATCTGTGACACTCTCTTTTGGCCTTGGGAGCAAACAACTTTATTGCCAACTGGCTCTATTTGTGTGAGCTGTCTGCTCAGACGGACAAGGATTCCTGTTGAAACTGCTCACAAGAGAGCTGGAAGAGATGAGTACCTGGATTGATTAGAACTGGGCATCACTGGTGACGTTCTATACTCACAACTTTGTTGCTTCTCGGCAGACTAGAATGAACTTGCTTTCCTTTATCAGTTTAGTAATACATGATGGCGGAAATGTCTGTGATCATCTCTATGTGGTTATTCAGGAGAATCTTGCATACACTATGGACATTACAAAGCGTGAACATCCTGATGTGAAAGAACTGCTACTAAAAAAATATCTGGCCTGAACCCATTGCTTGTCTAAAATGACTCCCAAGGTCTGATGAATGTGTTCACTGTGAGTGTTGTCATCAGTGGAGGAGGATATAATTGTATATATCTGACACCCTCCTGATACTCTACATCAAATCTCCAAAGAAAAGAATGATAGTTGGGGAGTGATCATTTGCTGACAAAGTGACAGTCAGTCTGACAAGCAAGCTGTATGAAGCCACGGCTGCAGGACCCAGAGATTCAGCTGGGCATTAGATGTCATGAATACACACAGCTCCCCATGCTCCATCAGAGACTGGCAGGTTTATAACATAAAGGGCTGTCATGTTGAATGGAAGGTGATCAGAGGACCTGTTTAATGGGAAGGTAAGTCTTTACAGATCGGTAGTGTGTGACTGTCCCAATGAACTCTGTGGACTGCTCCAGAACAGAACATGGTTTTTTAGAACTGTAGCAGTTTTATTACTGGCCCGAAATGTACGAGTATCAGCAATTAGAGTTCAATTTGCTGAGCTACATTAAAAACAAAAAAAAATTCTTTTTTACTTGAATCCTTATCATACACAATATGAAATTGCTATGTGATTCGTTCAGAATTCCATAATCCTATTTTTCAATAAAAGTCATTCTTCAAAGGTAACAGTTTCCATTAAAAGGAGTTGCATTCAAATTCTTAATATGGTAGTGGGAAAATACCAGAAGATGTCAACAGAAATTCGTATGTTATTGAAGTATTATCTAATTATCTATGCATTTCAAGCATTAGTATTGGTGTTTCAGTGCTTTTAACAGAAATTCTGACCAAAACTACCTAAAACTGAACTTACACCTTCAAATTCCCAGACCAGTGATGATATTCATATTTAAAACAGACCTTTCATATTCATTAAAAATATAAGTAATATTGATAAATATTAAAATTTCATGTATTACTCTTCTAAATGTCATTGACAGATTTATAGGCAATCTAACTCATAAATGAATTAGGCTCTAAACAAAGTCAGGGACATCACTTCACTCAGGTAAATTTTTTTAGCTTCTCATTCTGCTTCCAGTATAGATTTTTTTTAAATGGCCAAAAAAAGTGTAAGGTGTAAGCACTTAAGAGAGAGATATTATTCTCCTTATGATTTTCTTCAAATCTAGTTACCTCATGTTGTATTTTATATAACTAGGAAAAAGGAAATAATCTTTTTCTTGGAAATGTCTTCGTAAAACTAATTTCTAAAATCACGTGAAGACAGCTACATTCACTATATCATGAGTATTTATTTGCATCATTCTGACAGTGCTCTATATACTAATGGTGCACTTACATTTGAAACATAACACCACCGCCAGACGTGTGCAGTGAATTATGAAATGATCCAGCAGAGGGACCCCGTCAGTTACAAATTAAAAATCATCCATGAATCAACCCCTGAATCAAAACCCACAAAGGTTTTATTTAAGCCCACAGTCCCAGACAGTGCCTAAATTAGTAAGATCATACAAAGTGTAGCAATTTTTCTGATACAAGACAGAGAGGTTTAGAACATAACAATAATAATAATAAATTCTCTCCTTGTATTCACACATTTCCAATAAAAAGATGTATAAGGTTACTTTGCTAAGTGATATTTTAAGAATACCATTCAATGACGTATTATTTGGGCTGACTGGTACCACTGTCCCCCAAGATGCTAGATTATACTATGTCAGTATTAGAGGTAAGAGAAGTAGCTAGACAAATTGTATGCTGTTACCTGACAGTAAAATAGGACACAGTGCTATGGCAGGAGCAGAAATTCAGAATGTCTGAATTTTCCAGAAATATCTCTTCCTTATTTAAACCATTGCCTGCCTTAGAATTAAACAGGATGTCCATCAGAATTTGACCATATGAAAACAATCTCAAACTGAAGTAGAACAGAAAGAAATGTCTGAATTCATGGAGAATCCTATAATGTTAGAATTAAAGCATGTTGATGACTGGTACTGAAATATATATATTTAGAAAGTACAGTTCTGAAGCAAACATTTCCTAAATGTATCTTTAATTTGAGGGGAAATTTTGTCAGGGAATGTGTCTTTTACAACAGTTGCCATGGCAGCTTACTCAGTCATGCCATTGTAGAAATGATTAATTTTTCACATTGCAGGAACTTGGTATTTTATAACTTTCTTCTTTTTATTCTTAGATTCTGTGAACTCCCAGCATATTATTTCTATCTATTCATAAGTGGTAAAACCTTTGTAACCAGTGCTTATTCACACTGCAATATGACGAAACCCCATGCTTCCAGAACATTTATTCTAAAAAAAGGAAGTGTAAGCTATGAAATTCTGCTAGCGCAAATTCAGAAAAGATAGCTTATTGTGCTGTCTGTTTCACAGCGCTTTACAACGTTCTAAGATATTTATTACATGTAAAATGCTGCTTTACAACAAGGGCCATAACATAGCTATCGTATTACATCAAGACTGAAAAGTAAATCAGGTTCCACCCACTACAAATTTAATCAGGTTGTATTTCTTGGATATGTACTAATAACACTCAGACATGGTTTTGAGACAGAAAATAGCTGTGGGGAAAAACATCTGGGTTTATATTCACTATTACTGTTTCATAAATTAGTTTATTTACACATAAAAAGGTAGTCTGGAATGTCTAAACCCCTTACTTTTACGGATATGCTTCTTTCATTAATAGACAAAATTCACAATCCAGCAACATACTGTGATTAGACAGGAAACTGGTGTCAGACTTGTCTTTGAACCTATTTAATAATGATGATACATAAAAAAAACATTTTTCTGAATGTAACATTGATATAATAACAACAAGACACAAGGAAGCCACTTCCCTGAAAACAACATCATAATACTTTCACTGTGCCCTTTGTCTAAAAATTCATCTCCTCCCTCATCAGGCTGTCTTGAAGCTTCCTTCCTTGTCTCACAGCAATTCTCACCCATTCCCTTATGTCATCTTAATAACTCAAGTCCTCCTTCCAACATTCGTACACTTGCATGGCCTTGCAGCATAAAGTGATTGTCAGGATGTCAGCATAAAATGATTATATTTTTTCAATTTTTCATCAATTTTGATGGACATGTAAAAATTTACCTAGAGTTAAAAAATCATTTGGGGAAATAATTTTTTAATTAAGTACGCCAAGATAATGGAGAAGTTCATAAATGTATCAGAATGGCAACATGGGAAATAACAGAAAAAATAATTCTCTGCAAACTGTTAGGACGGTATTGATAATTTTTCATGATAAAATTTTCATTTGGTGTTTCAACAGAAGAGACAAACATTAAAAAGTTTAAACAGAAAACTTTTATATTTCTGTATATCACAGATATATATTATTCTGTATTCACATGCTATCTTGATCTCTAATCTTCACATTCCTAACACTTTTTGGGTTCTCTTTTTCCCAAGCACTGCTAGAAAGAAATGTAATCCAATTGTATCTACCAATAAATACACAGGATTTCTTTTTCCCACATAAGCAATGTGATGCCAGCTATCACACTGAAGACAGATGGCAGATGCTAATTTCTACCCAGTTGTCACACAGCGAGTTTTTGATCACGGTGTAGGGGAAGAATACTACAACTTGTAAGTTAGTGTGAAAGCCTCATTAGATGACCTGAATTCGCCAGGCAGAAAGCATATGGTCAGCAAAACTAGAAAGAAATGAAAAGGTATGTGAGTACTTTTCCTGCCTTCTCAAACCTGTCTATTTGAGTATTTCTACAGAGGTTTCTTAAACTCATACACATATATATAGGTGAGTAAGCAACTCTGAAGTTGAGGAACTCTAAACAGTAGATATACATCAATATCTATGTAAGTATATATATAGAGCTATATATTAGAATCTCCACCCACGTTTCTAATTCTTGAAGTTTTATAGTACTAGCATAGTAATAATGGCTAAATTCTTAGCATTTTGGAATTACAGAAATGCCTCACTAGGCATGTAAAACTCCTACATTTGTGGATCACGCAGTTAAACAGAAAGGGAGGAAGATATGAATTCCAAACTATAGGTCTATACAAATATTCTTAATTTTTTAAAGGTTATGGTCGAACTGCACTTCATTGCTGAACACTTCAGATTTGCAATAGTGCTCAGCCCTACTACATAGAAAATATATGGCACATCTCATTTACTGAAATCTGAACTCACAGTACCTCAATGTGCTTGAAGACCATATCAAACACAGTGGTTCCTGTAGCACAGGTATAACAAATTTACTTCCAAACGCACTTAAATACAGAATTTCTTCCTGTACATTATTTCTACTATAAAGCATTTATACCAGAACACTACTTTCTGTCTCTCATCAGCAGGTGGCTTCCTTTCTCCTGGTTAAAAGTTCAAGAGCTTAGTCCTACAAGACACCAAGTATTTAACCAAATGACCTTTGCGAATGACTAAAATGTGCTTTAACTATCAAATAAAAAATGTTAAAATAAATTTTTAATACTAGGAAAAAATTGGGGTAGAGGAAGTATAAAAGCTCAGAGTTTGTTTCTTGGAGAAGTCAGTTGTGTTGTAGTGTGCTCGCACAACCTGAGAATCTAAAATGCAGCTCCAACTCCTTTTATGTAGGTTATATAAAACACATTTAGCATATTGCTGTAAGATAGATAAACAGTATATTCAGGTAGACAGGCATCAGTACAGAATCAAGACACAAAGTAATTACCTCAGCCTACTCAGTAAAGCTTTTGCAGGAATGATTTTGGATGTTGCATTCCAGGAGGAACATGGAGAGTGTCTACAGGACAGCAGTGAGACTGATTTAGGTCTACAGTACCTCATAAGTGAGGAATGCAAAAAAAGACTGCAAGAATCTGGTTTACTCAAGGCTAAAAAAGGGAAGGTATCTTTAAGTCTCAAACACTGTCATGAAGAAAAAGGGAATAATCTACAAATACATAGAGGATACCAATAAATAATGGGCTTATATTACCACAAGACGGATTTATTTGGCCCTTGAGAAAAAAGTCAAAACTGTCATGGAAGAGAACATGGAGTCTCCACTGGAAGAAGTTTTGAGAACAAATCAGACAATCATCCATCAGTAATTACAGTATTTGATCCCTCCTTGATATTTAAGCTTGCTAACCATTAGAGGTGCCCTTTAATCATGATTTTTAAAATCAGTAAATGGCTTCTTTATATAAACAAGACAAACATCACTGCATTCCCAGCTCGGTAAGAATTTAAAAGTATATACACACTTGTGTTTGCTCAGCAAACCAAAAATTTTGTATGTTCTCCAGATGTAATCTTTCTCATAACTTATCTCAGTTAATAATGCATATCCAAAACACTACAATAAGTAAACAGAAAGAAAGAAACGTGGAAATAGGAGACCATGAATTCATCCAAGCGAACCAGGAAATGATAAATATTTAATTCTGTGCTTTCAAATCAAAATCATGAAACTCAATAGTCTGATGAGCTGTCTATGGAAAGGATATCGATTTTCTTTCTTTTTTTTTTCTTTTTCTGTGATTGCTAGAAGTTTTCTTAGTAGTGAAATAAGCCAGAACACAGTGAGAACATCATCACATTATAGCAATGCTTCTTGCTATTTTCAAGATCAAAAGCATTCTGAAGACTGTAAAAAAAAAATAAGAAAACAAAAGATAGACAATGAACAAGATTAGACAGTTGTTTAGGGAACCAAAGATGAACAGTGATGAACATGTAGCTGATATGCTGTGAAAAAGAGGGAAGAGGAGCATCTTTGTTGTTTTTACTGGTAACATCTAAGCTGGTGGCTATATCCAAACTCAACATCCAAAAGAAAGAAGTCAAAAACATTCAAAAAACCCCAAAAGATGGTGAACCACCGAAACAGAGAACTGTGTTGTTCTTTTTTGTAGTGTCGATCTGTATTGACCTTAAAGTTTGTGCAGTATTACCTTAAAGTTTGTGCAGTATTATCTATACTACACCACTTTGAATCTAATGGCAAAAGATTTTCTGAAAGCTGAGCTGGAGAGATGAACTTGC
The DNA here is from genome assembly GCF_000687285.1 of Phaethon lepturus. NCBI lineage: Eukaryota > Metazoa > Chordata > Aves > Phaethontiformes > Phaethontidae > Phaethon > Phaethon lepturus. The sequence continues at coordinate 66,104 of NW_010554436.1, read as the reverse complement.
TATAAATTATTTTCAATGATATTGCTTGACTTTTATTATTCAATGACATTTATTTTTCCCCAAAGCAATTTCGGCTATTGCCTTGCATAACTTTTATTTAATTCAAAATCAATAAAACAATGGGCATATACACTTGGTATTAAAAAAATGACATTTCTCCTTTGTTTTTACAGCACACAAACCAAACAAAGATCAATACTTTATCTTTCTACACTTGAATAAAAAGGGTAATAAAACAGCAGGCTCACAGTGCTGTATAATATTGATTACGGAGTCTTTCAAGATAAATTACTAAGATTTAAAATTAATTCTTGGTAAACCAGCACTAAAGGTTTTTTATCAGTTGCCACAACAGTTTGGTGGAATATGTGCACCTGTATATGAGCTAAAATACATTACACTAGGTCTAATCTTTTCATTCTCTTCAAAGAAAAACGTGCGTATAGACCACATTTTATGTGTTTTCTATAAGTGAAAATGATGCAAGTTTCATGATAAAATTTATTGGTTTTTCAGTAAAATTAAAATTTACTGTCTAATACTTGTGCAATATATGGAGAATCATACCTAGCAGCACTGATTAGCATTCATCTGGAGTCAAATTGTGGTTATTAGCAGAAAAGAAATTTAGAAAAATAAAAAAAGGTTATTCTGAAAGCATGACTTTTTTTTTAGAAAAAATAACTTTTCAAGATAAGTCTTCTCGGTGAGTATTACAGCACAGTCAAGATCTACCTTAGTATTACTTATAAAATATATTTTGGAGAGAAATTTAAGCTAACAAATTTTTATGTGTCAGGTTAAAGGGCAACCTTCTATATATTGTCTTGGAAGGATTGCTTTAATAGATTTTAAAATTTAAAGATCATTCCAATATGAATGTAGCTCACTTACCAATTTTGTTTTCACAGTAAAACTAATGACTCATTAGCTGCCATTGAAACTTGCGCATAAAAACCTAAATTTTAAATTTTGCAAATGTTAAAGTTATTAAACAGTTTGACTCAGAGGACAATGAGCCTAAACAGAAAATGGTTTTAGCAGACTGGAAGTGGTGGTATATTGCTGAACAATATTCTGTAAAGTAAATGAAAACTGTTATCAAACCACCTCACTATAATTCATCGTAATGTGTTCCCTGGTTTCTTAAAATACTAATTGCCTACCAATACTGCAGCATAAAATAAGTAACATTATAGCATGCGCTTTATCTTGATCCTCAAAGGATCAAAGGACTTTCTCAGTTTACAAAACCATTAAGTTCAGCTGTAACTCTCAAGAAATGTTATTTCTTAGCTTTGCAATTATCGTGTAGGAAATCTTTCTATCATTTCAAGGAAGCTTAAGATTTCTGGAGCAATTTGCTAAGGTATTTAGTAATTTCACTTTAAAACTGGATTCTTCCATTTACACAGGGTAGCGTTGTATTTTGCACTAAGTCCCATGGCGAAATAAATTTTTTCCTGGATAAATTACTGTATAATGTGATGATGGCAAAACCTGGCCTATTTACTCTATAAACTTACTAATTACTCTATAAACTTACTAATGACTCTATAAACTTGGGGGGCAGGTAACTTGTCTTGCTAATTCCTCTGAGGTTAGTGCTGCTAGCTGTTTTGGAGCACATTATCATTTGATTCAAGGGCATCATTAACACCGACCTCAGGACTGATCAGCGCCACAGCAGTCAGAGGGACATCCCGCTAGACGCAGCGAGGCGGGCGTGCTCAGCACCTCGGTGTACAGCGCCTGCCACGCGCCAGGCCCAGGAGGTCGGACGGTCTCCGCAAGGTGCAGAGCTCCACGCTTAGCTGCAGGAAGCCAGCAGAGCTCAGCACCGTACTTTTGACTTTATACTCATCCCTTCTCACAGCTCGATGGACACATCACCTATGAGGCATCTTCCACTTCCAAAGGCGTTGTGTAACCTTTCACAGAGCTCACCGGTGCACGTTAAGAGTGCCCATAAAAGAAGTAGCTGTGCAGCGAAATCTTCCACTTTAGCTAACTGCAAACTAACTCTCCCAGACACGTGTCACGTAATATTCTGAATGTAATGTGCAAATGCTTCTCTGACAGAAAGCTTCACGTTCTACCAAGACTTTAACATTTATTCGAGGTTTCCTCTTACCAGTGAATGTGGGTTCCATCCGGATAAGGAATTCTTAAGTCAAAATCCAAAAGCTTACTCACATTATCCTAGCAGACCTAAAGGCTGTACTGAAAAATAGCAAAAAATAGCCCTCCAAAAACTGAGAGTTTAGTAAAAGTCTGTTCCGCTTTGAGGCTTAAACATAAGTCAATGTTGCTATCAAATGAAGGAAAGCAGAATGAAAATTTCCAGATTTCTGGAAAATAAAAATTTGAATAAAATTCAATAGTATTTTAGACATCTAAATCACAATTTCAAAACTCAATAATGTATGGAATTTAACAGAAATAATAATTAGAGATTTATGTTATTGATTTTTGATGCCCAAGCAACAGGAAGTAAGGAATCTAAATGGTGGATTCTTCATTCTTTTCCAGTGTAACATGTGATCGACAGTTTTATTTTTAAAGTATTTACAGAAATTTTCATTCTTTGTCATCACTATTGGCTCCTGACTTAAAATATAACGGTTTAAATACTCTCCACATTTAAAGAAATGAAAATTGAAGGAGACAAACCCCACAGCCAGCCATACTGATTTCCAGCAATTTTCTGTTGCAAAATTCAGTTCATACATGAAGCTTTAGAACGAAAGGTGAAAAGGAAGATTCCTCACCTCTCTAGGCTTTTGGATGCAGTTTTAGGAAAAAGAAAATTGTAAGTTCCAGTAAGCTTTTATAGTCCTTTTTGTGTCTAGTAATCTGAACTTAAACTAATGTGCCTGACACCCTGAGCTTGACCAATGGTTCGATGCTCTTTTTT
>NW_010554436.1:53441-63173 GCF_000687285.1 Phaethon lepturus | reverse complement strand
CAGGAATGAAGTTCAAGGCTATATTTACCTTTCTCACCTGGCTATGTTAATCCAGAAGACATTTAAGTAAACAGATAAAAAAAGTCAGAGGTACACACGGTATTCTATCACATTTCTACTAAAAACGCCTCAGCTTCTGAAGAAAACCCACGCTGTACTTTACAGAGCGTATCACTGTTACAGCCCTCATATGGGAAGCAAGGGCAAAGTGCCACCAGATTCTCAAGGAGAAATTTCGTCATGAGTACTAATGCTAAAATCTATACAGCTCAGATAGTACTTAAGGGATCAAAACTAGTTGGATAAATTTTGACATAACTGTACCCTGATGGAATATGCTTCCAACCAAACTGGAAGCATGTAATAAAAATTAAGTGGAATTTTCTTTCTGACATCATCCTGTTTCAGCATTTTCCAATTGAAGTTTCTCTAGTCTTAGTTCCAAAATTGCCAGTGATTTTTCATTCAGTATTATAGGATTAGTTAAAAGATTAAACTAAAATTAAAGTTAAAATTAAATTAAAGTTAAAATTAGTTAGCCCCCACAGAATAGTAAGGTAACAATTTCTGGAGGGATTTCTGAAATAATTATATTTAGATGCTGGAAAACTTCCTGCAATCCTAAGTAACACACAGTGGTAGTGGGCAGGCACGACACAATCTTGAGGCCACATGTTGTTCAGAAAGCAGAAAGTAGAGACCTCAGGAAATGATCCTTGGCAAAGGCGTTGTTTAATGTAGATGCTGAAGGAAGTTCAACGGAAAACATTTATCAGAAATTTCCGTCCAGAGAAGAGATATGCTGTTTTAGGGAAAAATGCAAATATTACTCAGCAGACCAAGGGCAAAGGAAATAGGAAATGGGTTAGAGAGTTCTCTGAAATAATCTATCACTGAAATGTGAGAAAACATACTCGTGTGTTGGCAATTCTTTTCTTTTAAAGCCTTCCACAACTCAAGGTCCTTTGCAGCACTGTGCCATCATCTGAAAGTTGGCTACTTCAAATTCAAACTTAAAGGTAGGATAAAAAACTTAATTTGGTTCCTATCTTGACATATCATTTGCATGTTTATTATTTGAGCCTTCAGAATAACTCATAGGAAAACCAGGAGCTTATCACGGAAACAATACATCTTAGAAGCGTTGTAGCAGTTGACTTTGCTGCTTTTTACAGCCTGCAGAGCAAAACCGACGATCCAGTCAAAAGCTTTTAGGAGCGTCTCTAGATAAAAGGGCAGAGTACCCCTCAGAGCTCACCTCTGAGCCCGCCGGTGTCCGGACAAGGGGTGGAGCAGTCCTGTTGGTAGCAGATGCAGAGAAGAGGAAACGTACTCCTCGTATGCAACACTACACTTGTACGTGGGTAGAGAAAAAGATCATGCTTTGAACTCTGCATTTTTAACCTTGAAATACTTGACTATACAGGCACTAAATATCAAGAACGCCTTAATCACAGTTGTATATTTTAGAACGTTTAGATTACGGTCAACTTCCAAAGAAATTCAACCTCGTTAATGATTTAAATTACAGGTAATAAAGTTGCTTGTACGAGTGAAGACAAATTATATGCTTTTAACATTTATCTATTGATATTTTTATCATAATATTATTGGTGAAATGAACAGAACAGTAAGTCCTTATACAGAGGAATATATTAATAACCCTTCTTTCAGCCATATCTTTTATTCTCCACTGTGATGAAAAAAAAAACCAAACAACTTTCTCAAAGGTAAAAATGAATGTTAGAAATCATAGCTGCTGCAATTAGTTCCATTATCTTTTGGACTCCAGTATCTTTGAGTTGTTATTCAACAGAATATTACTCAATTGTAGTAATGCACTCAGTTTGACAGATGCTTTGCAGGCTTATCTGAAAACACAGTGGGAAAGAGAGAGAAGAACATTATATGGAATATCCACACCGTTTTATTCCAGATACCAATAATATGAAACAAAGCTCAGCAGAAAAAGCGAGGCTCCTCCAGAGGGTGATTTAGGGCAATTAAATTAGGCCTGTTGTTCTGAATTGCACTCAAAAGGCTCATAAAGCTAGGCAAAGTGAGTATGTCCCACAATGTCTGGTATGAAGAACACACTAAAAAATTGCAAGCCAGGAAGAAGCAATACACTAGGAAAATAATCAGCGTGATTGCAATCCTGCACTCAACTGGGTGCTTGTCTTTGTATACCTGCTCTCCTGTCTCCATTGTTCACTGTGCCTATCTTTTCGCTCACGCTACTTTTTGGTTTAAACTACAGTGCCATGTGTTCCTCACCGTTTCCTTGATTTATAACATAAATAAATAAATGACTTCATCAAAAAGGATTCAACTAGATAACATATTCACATGCGTAAATGTTTACACATTTCTGAAGTAGGCTTTAATTTATTGTACACAAACAGAGGAAGTGGACCTTTATAAAGCGTCTCCTCAGTGAGGAAAAAAAAACCAGTTTAAAAGTATCTCATTCATAAAGCTTGATAACATTAAGAATGCTAAAATGATTATTGCCGATGCAGATAAATGTGACAGTAAAATAGTGAGAATGCAACAGAATCAAGGAGCAGAGCACAAGTACAGAGGCAACTTACCTCTGGTTCTATTGAAAAAGGAAAGGACAAAGAAATTACGCCAATTAGTTGGGAGATATGATCACATCAGAAAGCATTAAAGATGTTCTCAGGAGGTTTGTTTTTATTTCTGTAATTCATTGTGCTTCACCTGGCAATACTGGGAGGACTGCGAGGGGTTCCCTGAGCCGTACGGCTGGATCTCTGGGTATGTACCGATTTTGCAGGGTGCTCGGCAGCCCCGGCTCCAAGACGCCCAACCTGGCGGCATCTCAAAAGCCGAATTGAGAGCCCTGAAGCTACCCATTGTGCATGCTGGGGGACTGACCGGAGTATTATAGTACGGCTTGTTTTCCAACTGCTCCTTTGAAAGGAAACCTGAGCGCACAATAGAGCAGGGCACCGCGTGGTTTCCTCCCATGCGGAAGGCAGGATGCAGCAAAGGACGCCTGGAGAGCAGCGTGGGGACCGCTCAAGAACTGCTCTAAAGCATAGACTCAGCCTGTGTTGCCAACACATACCCTAGCTCTGCCACATCAGTAAATGAAAAGGATGCTGCAGTAATCTGTATTTTGCAGTTTTTCTTTTTATTAACAGATAAGTGAAATGGCTTGGCAGGGAGCAAGGCATTAAAAAAGGGAAAAGCTATATACATGAAGAAAATAATCCAGTTACCTCCAAGTTTTGTGGCATTTTTATGTAATTAGATAGTTCTATCTTATTTTTACACACTGGGTATCTTAAAGCTATGTAGGTAGTGATGACAGATAACCATTCATATGCCTATGTAAAGTGAGATTCAGATAAATTTGTCTAGCAGAGGTCATTTAAAAAAAATACCACCTTGCTGATAGTCCCAATAAAAAGCACTAAACTTGCCTAAATCTCTTAAACAGCAGAGCTGCCCCCCACTGTGTCAGGTTTGGGGAATAAGTGTGAGAATATCAAGGGGATGAGGAAAACTGTAAACCTCTTACTCTTCCTATAAATACTGCATGGATAACCATAAGGTTTAGGTTCAGTTGTAAGAACCACCAGTCTGGTTGTTTCTTTTTAAACAGTTCATTATTTCTACTGTTAATTGTTGGTAGCTACATTGTGCCACCTACTGAAAAACAGCCAATATATTTATTGCTTTTTAGTCCTGCAATGAAGAGATTTCTCTATTTTTATTAAAATCTGGACAATTTTAAACTGTAACAAGAACATATCATCTTTATTCACACTTAGAGATTTACTGTCAAAAAAATAACAAACCAAAAAATACCCCTCAGAAAACACTCAGCATAGAGCAAGATAATGCATAATTTTAAAATACCAGTTTCTGCAAATATCATGTCTAATAAGTCTTTAGTATTCATATGAGCATACTCTGAGGCAGGAAAAGAAAAACTGAGGAACTACCTGTCTCTCACTCTTGGGGAATTGACCACTTTCCATTTGGAAAATACCCGTTAACACAACTGCAGCCATGCAAAGCAAGATTCCTTAACACTCGGTCTGTTCTGACGAGGCATAATTGATTTAAACCTGTATGGAGTCAAATACGCTTTCTGTAAATATAGAAGGTCAAAACAGGCAGTGATGCCAGGATATGTGAAACAACTGAATCCACAGATGTCCACTTTAGAGAACAAGAAACTCCTGGGCCACAGAAGACATGAGTAATCTCTATATAAAATACACATATGTGATATACAGCTATTATAAAATTCCCAGTTAAAGTCTTTTTACACTATGGTGCTATCTCTATACTGGTACTAAATAGACAAGCTTAGAAAACATTATCCTACAGTTGTCCTATAATGATATATTTAAAATATTTTTGAAAGTATTTGGTGGTGCTAAATTGTCATGGCATCCTACCACTTCATTTTGGACCAAACTGTGCACCTGTTTTGCACAGTTTAGCAGTACCTACTTTGCCACAGAATATACAAGGATAAAGTAATCCTTAGGGTAACTATGTGTTCAGCAGCTATATTCAAGTGTTTGACTCAATGAGTCTTCAAAACAACCAGGTGAGGCAGGATTTCATTATTTGACTTCAATATCAAGAAATAAAACTGCATAATCTAAAGTGTGCAACATTTTAATGTTTAACTCAGAAAAGGAACAGGATTGTCTACTTCTGTTGCTCTTAAGAAAATATGAAGTCTTTACATGAAACCTTGTTTACTACATGATGGATAATTATCTTGTCAAATAATAAGACAGTGTCAGTTTTGTTCCATTAGCTGAAAACGTTATAAATTACATGGAAAATGTCCAAGGAATAATGATATCTAGTAACACCATCCCTTGGAGGAGTCTTGGGTTTTTTTCCCTCTCTCTCTCCACTGCATATTCAGTGTAGAGAATTTTTAGACAGAAAGGCCCCCAAATTTAGCCCACAGACTGAAGTATAAATACCCAGAAGGGGAAATCAGCTCCATCAAAGTCTGTATGTCATGTTATATTTACAACCAGATCCAAGTGTATGATGATTGGTATAACATAATCCAGAGCAGGCTCCCTGAACAAGGTCAATGGGATGAAAAATTGGCATCCCTCTCACTTTCTCTTACCAAAGAACATATATGTGCATCTGTTACCACAGCAGATAGTCTGGCCAACACTGTCATTTTTCCCTGTATGCAAATCCAATATAGCACCTTCTCTCAAACACTCTGAGGCATATACCACAAGTAACTCCGTACTATAAATAACCTGCAAAAATATGCACCAAAAAAAAAAAAAAAATCAGTATCTTAAGGCAGCAGTCTGCTTAGTTTTGATGAAACTCTAGGAATTCTTAAATATATGACTTATTCTCTGAGCTGAGCAGTGGGCTAATTTTACTCTGTAGTGCAATTAAGATGCCCATTGCTGGATCAGTACAAATAAAAGAACAGATAAAGGATGATTAAAGATTACAGCATTTTTAAGGCTTTTTGTAAAGTTCACTGTTAAACAATAACGATATTCATAAATGAGTGGATTCCAAAGTCACTGAGAAAGGGATAAACCCCATTAACTGCAGCAATCCTGTAGGTCCTGTTTCTCTGTGCAACCCCGCATCGTCATGGTGTGTTTCGTGTATCTTTGCAGTTGGACGTGTAACAATTTAGAATCACAGGATAATTCAGGCTAGAAGGGTCCTGTGGAGGTCCTAGTCCAGCTAGCTCAACCTTCCTGTCAAAGCAGGGTCAGCTCTGCAGTAACAGCTACAATAACATTTTAATAAAATAAGATATAGAAAGACATAGAAAATAACAGCAAGAAGATGACTTTGCAATAGCTAATTACATATCAGATTTTCAATTAGCAACCTTTAATGATCACTGACACACATTTACCAAAATTAGGGACAAGAATGTTTTCTCTAAAAAGATTGAAGTAAATGTTTTTTTTTTCTATTTATTTATACTTTTATAAGCGTAAGAATTGTAAAAAAGAACCAATAGTCTACCTGGTTTGCAGTCTTGCAGAGGAAAGCAACGTGATACCACATGGTTGAGACCAAGGTATGGAGACTTCTATCTCTTTATGAATTATCTCAGACACATATCATCAGTGCGAATATTGTAGAAAATAACTAGACAATATCACATTTTAGATGCGGGCTGAAAAGATTGATTGAAATTTCTACTAGATGGAAATGTTCTCCCTATTCTTTGAGCTCCCTCAGGTCATGTGTTTGGGAGAGCAAACCAGTTCATGATTCTCACAGGCAACCTGGTACAACAGGATTTGGTGTGGCTTTATCATCTGACATGGTTACATACAAAGGAACATCAGTCCCTGCCACGCCCCAGCAAAATCCAAAGAGCAAAGAAAACCACAGTGCACATCGTATTTCAGATTTTAGTTTAAGCGATTTAAGTATCTTAATTTTGTAAAAATGTTTTTTTTTTAAAAAATCACATACTGAAAACTAGTGTATTATAATCCAATACTTTCTTTCCGTTCCAATTTTTGCTTTTTTTTTCTGTGTCTACCGTTCACTCTGTCAACATTTCTTTGGTTCATTTTGTCTGTATCAGTATGCTTAGGATTACAAAATAAATGTACGGTATCAAAAAGCCTGAGACATAGACCCCTGTATAAGAGCTACGTCAAAATGGAAAAGAACACGTGACACCGTTAAACTAGTTCCTTGTCGTCAGCATTCCACTAACTCTTTTTTCATTCAGACTTTACAATAATCCTTTCCACCCCAGTGGCTCAAAACCTCATCATTGCAAATTGCTCAGGACATCACTTCCCTCGAGGTGCCTGGCTGTAGTGCTGTCACACCTTTCCGTTCACTGTCTCTCTCCCCTTACCTCGCTCATTCTCTGTAGCAGTCTTGCAGAACCTTTCCTCCTTTCTGGCTGCTCCTCAACGGGAACAAGGAGCTTGCAGAGGATTAGAGAAGGAGTAGAGAGCCAGGACAGAAACCCAACATTTTCTGCACCCCTCGCAGTTTTACAAACTCCTGATGATGGTAAACCCTTTGGTGTGACCGAAGCGAATGGAGATGAGAATGACTGGCAGTGTGACAACGTGTTAGGAAGAAATACTCTAAAGTTGAGCAGAGGTAGAAAACACGTAAGAAATAATTCCACATAACCCTAAAAAATGTCTGGAGGCTTATTATGAAACATGGATTTCAGTATTTTTTCAGAAATTTTGTTCTTTGCTGACAGCAATATTTTTACCATTTGGAGCATAGCATTTATTATTCATCTTTTACTCAGTTATTCTGAGATATTATTATTATGAGTTATTTTCAGTTATTCGTATTTTGTTGTTTATTCATCTTGTAAGGATTACAGTCTTTCAGTAAATGTTAAGTAAGAATTTGAATATATCACTTGGTTTCCTAAGTACGTATCCAGTACAAAACCTTTATTAAAGAAAGAAAAAGCTACATGGTTTTAGAGAACAGCAGATCAAAGCTGCCTGTGAAAAGGGATGGGGTCTTAATAAGAGAACTGGGATTGCTTTCCAAAGGTCAGTCTTAATCCTTTCATATAAAATTCATATATATGGAAGTAAACTCGGGTCACGCTTCAAGTTATTTCAGCAATTAACTTATGAAACCTAACTTGAGTATTTGTCTAAAAATACTGAGTACATGTCCATAAAAAGCTTAAAACTGAGTTCCTTTAAATCCTAATGCATTATGGAGTATTATTTGAGATATAGAAAAAAAGGGCATGAAAATGAATGCAGTATTGCTGACACAGTTTGATGGCAGATTTTTTGTTTAATATACTGACTTTATTTCTGAACTGTGGCTTTACTGCACTAGAAAAGCCGTACGCAAACTGAGATCTCTAGCTATGCATAGTGCAAGAGCTCATTTATTTGGTCACAAACATTTTCAACACTTACTTACACATAAAGACATTATGGTAGAACTGGAAAACGGGAAATAAAAGTACTATCTGTCTCCATTTCTATTCCGAGTAGCATAAAATCTCCTGCAAGAAGTGAGATCAAATAGAAAAGATGTGCCATGATGTAACCTAGTAAAGATACTAAATGCTTTAACAGCAAGTTACAAACAATTATCCCTGGCTCTTGGATACTTCTCATCCTAAAATTGTTTTTTTTTTAAGCCATTAAGAGCTTTTTAGCAGGACTAAGGTTATTTGTGGTATAAAAGGTATTTAAACTACGCCTCTAGTAGTAATGCCATTCTTACAAGCAGTATGTTGGTAAATAGTGTCTCCCATTCAGTGATATGTAACCCTAAGAAATTAAAAATCAAGCCTAATGTACGGAAAAGAAACAAGCTTCTAATCTATCCATTAAATAAAAGATTTCACTGTAACTACTCCACGAGTTTTTGCTCACACTTTCACTTTTCTCCTATTAGATGCTCCAATTAATCAATGGCAATTTGTGGTTTAAAAGAATGGTGTTCTATCACTTTTTTCATACTGTAAGTATATGCAGAATTAAACTGATCTTCCACTGCTTTCCACTGTCCACAATTATTTTACACTCAAGCTTCTTTATCTATAGGTTCTTCCCATTGAGAATTTAGCTGGTGTTATTCAAGTCAGGTAATTACGTTGATTAAGTTTTTCCAGTAAGATGTCTCATCTCAGAATTTTGAAAATTTGTCTTAGTATGTGCTTTTACTCTGGAAGGTAAGGTACACAATCCTTCAACTTTAGGTATTTGGCTCTATGCAACCAAAGTCAGATAAAAATTATAGCAACGAGAAAGGATAAAAATGTAGCTGTGTTTCCTTATTCAACAAAAGACGCAAGTAGAAGGAATCTATTTTATATGAAATTTACTTCCTCATTATAATTTAGAGTTTGGAAACATCTTCATGAAGAAGGGCGATTTCTAAGTCCTGCATTGCTTAAATAGGTACTGAAAATTCTTTTGCTGGTATCTGTTACCGAATTGCTAACAGAGAACCAGCTTCCAAGAGGAATCAAACAGTTGGAGGCCTTATTTGAAATTATAAGAAAGTCAGTCATTTAAGGAATCTATACATTTTCCCTCCATGTAAACATCTCAGCGATGCTTCTCTTAAACATATCTTGTTTGAAGCGGTATTTCCTAGATAAGAAATAAGAATGACACATCTTTCATCCGTTCGGTTCATCTGCTCCCACCGTTAATTTCTCCTTCAGCATTTTAATTGCCCGACAGTACTCTTCATGCTGTGGGAAGCGTTACGTCACAATGGATGCATAAATGTTACAACTGTGTTTTAAGAGAGACCAGTAGGGTGGTTGTTATTATTATGTTGTAACGGCAAAAGAGCTAGCTTACGTTTAAATGGATTTGTTCCGTTTAGAAAAGCAATTGTTTGGAAGCAACCTATTTTAATGTCTTTGTGAAACACGCCGCAGACCCGGGAACTGGCAGCATGCTTGTGAAACCGTTACCGCGTGTCCCAGCGTCCCCCTCGTCTCGTTCGGGCCCTGCTCTGCGAGTTCATTACCGTCACACAGAATTAATGTGCTCTGTTCTGCTGAACTCACAACACGATACGCCGAGCACAGAGCCCTGTGAACAGCTCAGGGCTGAGCTAATATATCGAGCCTTTCGGCTGTTCCAGTGTTTACGGTGTAAACACAACCCAACTGTCCCCTTGTCCTTGCTTTGACAAAGGATGTTAAGCATCAATACAATAATTTCTAAACCTCATCCCGCTCCTTGGAGA
>NW_010554436.1:29004-53410 GCF_000687285.1 Phaethon lepturus | reverse complement strand
CCCTAAACCGTGCTCCTGCTTTTCTGTAAGCTGTCATGGCGTCTGCATCTCCTCCAGCCTGGCCTGTTTTTAAAAGCCGAACAGAAGTCTCTGTCTCCTGCTTCAGCTTTTGTGCTTTTAAAACTAACTGTTGCACAAGCTTACTATCTCTAGAAGGCTGTACAACAGCTTCCCGACAGCTTGTTTTGAAGAATTTTCTACTTCCTCCAAATTTTCCCAGCACCTTGGTAGATTTCTTTCTTAACTGATCACATTACTGTGTAACACAGACACCAGAGAAAAAACCATTTCATCGCAAAGACTTACTTTCCACCAAATCTTATACAAGTGCAAAATATAATATTGTATATTATATACAATATACATTATTACTAGGCTGAAGGAAAGTACAAATCTGGCAACAACATATCTACAGCTTATTATCCATCTAGCTTTATACTCCTTCGAACTTAGAATGATTAACCTAAAATGTGGTAGAATAGACTGCTGTTTCTATTATATTTTTGTAATATGACTGTAATAGTTTGGGGAAGAAAAAGTTGTTCTCAAAATGCAATATATACCTATTTTACTTACATGAAGTACTTTTATATACTAAGACAAGCTTTGGTATTTATTTGAAAGACATTTGTATTATGTAAACAAACATTAACAGCTAGAATATAATTTTTAAGTGTTTAAAAAACACAAAAAATCAAAAAGTTCATCTCACGGGGTTTCCTATTTAGAGAATCACATAATCCTCAAGAAACCGGGTTTGCAAACAAGGGTGCAGTTATTAAGATGACACATCTGCAGGTTATTCTACTGAAATGCACAATATAGCTAAAATCTGTCTGGTTTTAACTGTCAGTGGAATGAAACCAAGAGTATAGTTCGTCTCCTTATTGCTAATACCAAAAAACAGGTACAGAGATGTTTGGGGTTTTTTTGCTTGTTGTGAGTTTTTGTTGTTGTTGTTTGTTTGTTTGTTTGTTTGTTTAATTTTATCTCTGTTTTATCCATCTGAAAATTGAATGTTCACCTCTGGTCTTTTTCCTTGGTACCTACTGGGCTTGTGACACAAGTGACACAATTTTTCCTTAAGCACTAATGACTATGTGAAATATTTCAGTACTACAAATACTGTAGAGTAAGAACCAACTGAAAATCCAGGACCACCCAGTCATTACGTCCCCTGGAGGACTTCTGTCCACTATTTCAGCCAGCTTCAACCTCAAAGCACCCAGCTCCCCTGCCAGCGGGTGGGCAGAGCTGTGAATGGAGCTCCTGGAACCTGCAGTTCAAGAGATCCTTAAATAGAAAGGCCTTCATTGACAGATAGAGACCCAGAGATGGTTTCAGGATTTCTAGGATTACTAGTGCTGTTAGTACTATTATCAGGATAAGCAATGCTTCCTCCTGTTTTTCTTCACACTCTCATGATTGAAGGAATAGTATTAAGGGCAAAAATATTTTTTTCTGCCAGGAATATGCCCAAAATAATCCCAGAAAATAACCTGTTCAAGGACAGAAAATCTGACATTTTCTGCTGATGTCTAACTTAAAGCCATTTAGGAATACTTCGGTCTGGGAGCAGACATGGCAGTGCACCCATCAACATCTCCCTTTACTATTAGGAATTCAACAGGCTAAATGAATGTCAGACTCTAAGCCTACTAGATGAATGTTGACAGAAAGCCCCAGTGATTGAATAAGAACTGTTTATCAGAGTGAAAAAGAACTGTTCCCTGGACCGTGTTTTTGTCATCTGTGCAACCTGGTACGAAAAACAAAAGAAAGATATTGGTGTATGGTGAACGGGAAAGGGCGTGACAAGCAAGACTGAATGAGTCCTGGGAGTACAGGACTGCTAAAAGCCTGAAAGCAAGAATGAGAATTGGTTGTGATTGGAAATTTTAAGTATTTCTTGAGTGAGGTCCATATGAAAATTTGAAAATGAGAGTCTCACGAGCCATGAGGCTTCTGAAGGATGTGGTAGTGATAGTAACTAGGGTTATCATCCTGAAATCAGTTAAATTGGATCTTCTTACACCACAGAACAGATTAATGGTTTGCAGCAGCAAAGTTATTTCTAACCCCCTTCTCTAATTGATATAAGCAATTAATATTCTGAAAGAATGTTGTATATTGGTGGAAATGTAATTAACAAAATCAACACAGCATTATATCAGTATTTGATAAACAACAAAATGTACTGAAGACAATGTTTTTGGAATAAATTGGTATTTGTTTTTTTTATGGATGGCATGAGTTGGCCTAAAATCTTGATTATCATTCAGAGTTTTAATTGCAGCCATAGCAATGAATGCTTGCACATCCTAGTCTTAATCACTCTTCCCTCACTGTCGGGAAAATATTTTTAAAAGTATTTATTGTTTAAACAGCAATTTTCCCTATAGTGCAGGAAGTCCCTCAGGAAGATCAATAAAATCTTAACCCTAAGGGGCCTGACCGAGGCTGACTAGCAGATAAACTACAGGTGATGCTCAGAACCAAAACAACGTTGTATGAAAAAATAATTTAACTCAAAAAACTGTCAC
The DNA here is from genome assembly GCF_000687285.1 of Phaethon lepturus. Lineage (NCBI taxonomy): Eukaryota > Metazoa > Chordata > Aves > Phaethontiformes > Phaethontidae > Phaethon > Phaethon lepturus. Next base: position 50,867 of record NW_010554436.1, on the reverse strand, counting down.
GGTAAAAATACTGCCTCTAAAATTCTATCTGCTTTAAGCTCTGTGGAGGATTAATGGCTTTCTACTCCTGAAAAGCAACAAAAGCCTCTCTCTTTGTCTTAGGCAAACCCACAGAAAATTTCAGTCATGTACTGTTTTCAAGTCCTTTAAATATCTTTCTTTTGTTGGCATCCATAATGATAATAATTTTCGATACAGTTTGTTCTATATTAAAAACTGCTGAAGTTTAATATTCTCCACTAAATGTACATTCATAATTAATTTTCTACCGGTTGATAAATTGTAACAGTGCTTACAGCATTAATCTTCGGACTCGGCTGAAAGTCATAAAAAAATAACAGGAATTCTTGCATTAGTACTCCAAGCTATTTATTTGCCATCCTTCTGCTCCATTTGGTTTTGTTGACTTGAACAATGTCAATGTAATTAGAAAATGAATTATAAAGAATATTTCTGAAGTCAAGGAGAGAAGGATTTAAAAAAGAAGGAAGCCCTGGATATTTCCTTTGCTATGTTTTTTGTGTTTTTTTTAAACTTAAACGTGACACGTTGGTTGCTTTAGTATGCATTATGCAGTTTGTGCATAGATCTTCGTGCTTGACCTAATTATTTTTTGCCAGAGTATACATTTATAAAATGTACATGGCTTACACCCAGGGATCTCAGAAGAACTACAAGTTCCTTCTTTTATACAAGAATTCTTAAACCAATAGCTCTGCACAGTGAAATCTGCCTTGAGTTTCTCTTTTCGCTCCATACATTTCAGTCTGAAATGAAACAGAAATGTACTCATTTACCTCTGTGCTTAAGCTATTTTTGGTTTGTCTCATACTGGCCTGCTTTCGAGTTCTTGTTTTATTCAAGTCTATCTTCAGACTAGTGAGCAACTCCATAGCATGAGAGCATGGGGGTGGTCACTGGGGGTGAGGCCAAAGGTTTCCCCTCGCAGTGACCAAAAGCAGATCCCAGGAAAGCGTGTGACAGCAGAACCGGCGTGCAGCTGACTGTGCCCAGAGCTGGACGTGGTATCTTGGATTTATCAATCCTAATGATTCTTTCTGTCTAACCTCGCCCGAGCTTTCCCTAAGCCTGTGTTAACTTTCGGCATCCCTGACACCCTTTGGTAGGAGTACTACAGTCTAATTCCTTCTCATCTACAACCCCCACTTCCCTAGTTCTGAATCGGAGCAGCACAGAGCGTTCAAGAGAGCCACAGAAATGATCGGAGGGCTGGAACAGCTCCGCTGGGAGGACAGGCTGAGGGAGTTGGGGCTGGTCAGCCTGGAGAAGAGGAGGCTCCAGGGAGACCTTATTGAGCTGCCAGTACTTTAAGGGGGCTTATAAGAAAGCTGAGGATGGACTTTTTAGCAGGGCCTGTAGTGACAGGACAAGGGGTAATGGTTTTAAACTGAAAGAGGGCAGATTTTGACTAGATATAAGGAAGACATTTTTCACAACGGGGGGGTGAAACCCTGGCCCAGGTTGCCCAGAGAGGGGGGAGATGCCCCATCCCTGGAAACACCCCAGGTCAGGCTGGACGGGGCTCTGCGCAACCTGCTCTGGGTGAAGGTGTCCCTGCTCGCTGCAGGGCGGTTGGCCTTGAGAGGTCCCTTCCAACCCAAACCATTCTATGATTCTAATAAGCAAGGGAATCATGAAGTCACTCATTGGCGTAATGTTTTCTTCTCTATTTCTTTTCAGATTATTCCTAATTATGTAGAAATTAATACTATTATTAATGTATGTTACAGATTTTATTTTTCTTGGTAGTTTTTACATTTTCATGGGAGTATAATCATAACGCAAGATCTTGCTCCTGGGTAATAACACACAACTCAAAGCCCATCATTTCATCAGTGCATAATTTGACATTTTTCTGTATTGAATCACATCTGCCATTTTATTGCCCTGTATGAGCTTTGCTGACTTCTTGTTCAAATCTACAACGCTTCACTGTCAGGCCCTGACTCTGCTATCCTGCTACCAGCGTCATCAGGAAATGTTAACAACTTACAGTTCAAGTCCTTTTCCCAATTGTTATAAATATGCTGGACAGTAAAGGGCCAAGCACAAAGCCTCATGTAACTCGACTAATAATTTCCCCCAAGGTTAAAAATGACCTTTTACTCCTACCTCTTGTTTCCCACTTTAGCCAATTATTTATCCACTTACGGACCTTCTTTCTTATCCCACTGCTTTATAGTTTCCATAAAACATTTGGTGATGATCTTTGTCAAAAGGTTTTTAGGGATCTATGTAAACTACATAAACAAGACCATGCTTTCTGAACCCATCAAAAAACTCACATGTATTTTGGGCCATAATTTCTCAATTACAGCAAATTTATCCATGTGTATAGTAATTCTCTTTTTAGTAATACATGTGACAAAACCATGAAATGCCTAGGCCTGTATTTCCCTGAATCTCAAAGGTCTCAGTAAGGCATGAAAAAAATAAAGACTTCTAACTGTGTAATAGGGGCGCAGAGAGTATGCTAGATAAGCAGCGAAGTACCAGACTAATAAGCAGGATGCCTGTAGTCTAGTTATAGACTGACATAGTTCTCTAGAAGACTTTTTCTGTTATTACGTACAAGAGGATCTGGAGACCGGGAAATATCCAGATGTGACATTTGGAAACAGACAGCAGGAGCTGTAAACACGTGGACTCAATTATTGGTGCTTGTGTGCATACCTAACGTACGGATAAAATAAGTAATTGATCAGAAACTGAGATGCATGATAGATAATAGCAGGTAAGAAAACATGGGAAATGAAGAGCTGTAGCTTGGCTTATCTGGCTTACAGATGACAAGAGAGACTTTCAGTGCTGTTCATCAGTCACAGTATAATTCTTGCTAGCTCAGATGCAATGTCAGATAAATGTATTTCCATGGCAAATCCAACCTTGAATCAGGTTCTGCTGTTTTTTGAAGCCTACCTAGGCCTTCCCTTGAAAAATATTCAAATATATTGAAAAATGTAACAGGCAAAACCAACTAGAAGTGTGTTTGTTCTGGGCTCTTTTAGAAAGCTATGTGGCCCTCCACTCCCTAGCTACAGGGTCAACATTGGTTATTTCTTTTCCAGCTTTGTCCCTTACTCTCTACTGACATTTCTGTAAGCACTCAACAGAGATATATTTTTTTAAATTTTTTGTTAGGCATCTTTCCTAAATCGCAATCAATGGCAATTTCTATTTAGACATCTGTTTTGAAGAAATTCGCACCATTTACATTTTTACTCCAAATTATATTATTGTATTTAAAACCATTAAAACTTCTATGAGGAACCATTGCTCTATAATTACATAATTTCTAAAATGTCAGTACTCATCAGTGTTTCAGCAAATATGGACCGGTACCTCTATCACAGTTCTAAGTGCTAATACTTTTGCTAGTATTTGCTTATCAAAAAAGTTTCCTTTGGTCATAGCAACTACGAATCTAGAAACGCATTTACAAATTATCTCACATCAATATTTTCTGGCTCGGAGGCATTCAAGCATCTTTGCTTAAATCAAATACATAAATAAGAACCCAGAACAATTGTATTCTCAGTTTGCCCTTTGACCTTCACGTGAACAGGGTAAGGTTCTAAAAGCTGAATTTTAAAGAAAAAACTCATGGTCAAAGCTGCTAGCTTTATTAAGATAAAATTAAATATAAGACCTGCTTCTTCCAGTTACAGCCAGTATTTAATTTTTGTACCTTTCTGACAGTTCTCACTCTATCATGTGTGCAAATGAAATACAGCTTACATATGTAATTGACTTAACATGAAATTCTCATCAAATAAAAAATTACTGTTAGTCAGACTTCAGAAGAGAGCCGTTGGCAGAAGTGCAAAGATAGCATGTCGAATACTTGCTCTGAAGTACATGAGGTTCTCACTCAAAGTGTTATTTTCTCACCTATCCGAAACTCAGGATTCTCTATCACACAGAAAGATGTCTGACGTGTATCTATCCAAATCCTGCTAGAACACTATGAACCCCATTTATAATCTTTTCATTTTACTTCAAAACGTGTTCCTGAATTAAAAACTCCCTTTTATCATGCCAGTTTTGCTAAGACTGTGATGTTTCTTTCACCATTTATTATTGAAATTGAATACCCTACAGGTGCACCATAATGAACAGTAGCTATACCGAATCTATCTCCAGGCTGCCCAACAAGGTGACACTGAAAGTCTTTAATTTTAAGTTGTATAAAATTGTCTTTCTTACTGAGCTCTAAGGCATGAAACAGTTCATGTTTTGACAGCTTATTTAACGGGCTTTGCTAACTTCACAGGCAGTTTTATCTTTGGCCGTAAAGCAATGTAACTGGAGTCAACCAGTTCCAGAAGGAAGTAAATGACTGAATAAATGATATAAGAAATAGTAAAAATGCATACCCTATAAAACAAAACAAAAAAGCGCTATTTTTAAAAAGAAAATAAATAATTTCAAGTTCATGCTTCGCTTTTCCTTCTGCAACAGCTCTAACAATTTGCTGAATGCTCTTGTTATTCTAAGGCACATACCGTGTCTGTGTCACAATTTTCCTGTCTAATTAAACAGGAACGGCTTTCTGAGTCACATCCAAAGAGGCACTGCAGTCTTGCTAATACACTCTCACATGCGCACGTGTTGGAAAGGCTTTCACTCTAAATCACAGAGTGCCAGATTCTTCCTTCCATCCATTCTCACGTGGCTAAGCATCTCACATCTCTCTGCATTTCTTTTTTGAGAATTCCCCTTTAACCCGTAGTTCAATATTTCATATAGCCTTGAAGAGCAACCTTGAACGTTTTTTTTCATGGAAAGTTTTCTATTCTGTATATGACTTAAATAGATTTAAGATTTTGAAAGGAAAAAAAGGGACTTGACCAGAAAAAACAGTCTATAGCTAAATTAATCCAAAAAGTTTGTTTCTATTGTGTAAGAGGCAGTATTAAAGAAAATGTATGTTAAAAGAAGGGGATGAACATGGAGCTATCTCCATCAGATAAACAGTACCTGAAAGAATATCAGTAAGACATGGTGTACTATGCCACAAAATATTAGACTTAAATGTTTAGCCCTGTAATGACTCTTGACGATTAAAAAGCTTTGCTCAAAACTCTTAAAATCTAACTACTCAATTAGCCTGTGTATTTTGATTTTCTCTCTAGTAATATTTCAGAGTTTATGAGAATTTTCCCTGAATGTTTCATGCAAATATAACAATAGGTTGTATTAAACAAGGTATTCCTATGCCTATGTTCTTAAAGTTGTGATGCTTTTGCTGTATACACAGTACAGGCATTACTGCAAAAGTAATGGAAAAATTCCAGAAATGGAAAAAAAGTAGAAAATTATAACTATCATAATTAATAGAAAGAAAACCAGCTTAATTTTATTACTGGACAGAGTTCATTTTATGCAGTGATTATTTAGGAAGAACAAGGAACAATTATGTGTAGTCCATTTACTGTTTGAAAACTGAAGTTCCCTACAAATTTAAAATGCTGCTTGTACACAGTGTTACTATTTTGGAAGAGCTGAGTAGCTCTCATTACGTATTGAAGAGACAAGGACTCTCAAACTGTGTGTTTTTTAATCTGTCCTCCAGGAAGGAAGAATCTGGCACTCAGAACACACCAAACATAACATCTATGTTTGCAGGTACAGTGGACAGAAACATTCTCATTAAAAACAAGACCAGAATAGGAAAAGCAGCATTCGTGCCTGCTTTTCATACAAAACTAAGTGGCTAAAGCATTCCCTCCAGGTGCGATGACCTTTTGCATGCCGCCCTTAGCCTGATGCAAAGCCATCTCCCTCGAACACGGAGTATCACCAGATGTTATCATCATCAGATTACAAACTGCTCCGGGGTAAACGTCACCAACCATCCTGTAGCCAGATCCATGCACAACCAAGGGCGTTAACTGGACAAAGAAAGAGGCAAGGCTTGCAGCGGTCGTGGTGCTTATTGTGGAGAGGAGATCATTTGCCTTATGATTACTTAATAAAATACACATTCTTGGAAAGTGTGTAGGAACCTACACAGCACTTCCAAGACAAGAGTCTTATCCACTGAATCAGAGAATTACGCTTTTCAGTTACGTGCTTTCTCCGGCGCAGCATTCATTATTTTCAGTAGTGGACCTGTTTTAACTGGAAAATATCTGGGATCAAATCTAATCATGGGGATACAGTACTTTTGTAGGAGAGGAGAAATTAAGAATTCTAATCGATTACCAACTCAAGGCTGAGACTAATTACTTACAGTCTCATACGATGTATCCAAGAAAACAGTCTAACACGTTAACCAGCGTGAGGAAAGAGTTCACCTGGTAAAGCTCTCTCTTAGGTGGTGCTCCATCTGTATGAAAGGCGTATTTTGCAGTCCAAATAATGTTTAACAGGAATAGACTTTATATGAAATGGGGCCAATAAGAGCTTCCAAGGAACTGCCTTCATAGCAGAATGAGACAGAACAGCAAGAAATGTTCACTAACTACACTCTAAATAAGCAAAGCGGGATGGAATGGCAGTTAGAAGGTGTTTGTTTTTTTCAAATATAATGATGCTTCCATGCTCTCCAGCTTCAGAAAACTTAAAACACAACAGATTAAATAATTGATCAATTTGCAAAAACTATGGTGACCTTTCTCAGCTAATCAATTCCTTTTCCAACATAAAAATAGATTTTTTTAAAACTAAGAATCAATGTATCACACCAAAGGACTGAATCAAACTTCTAACAAGATGGTAGGTTCATGCAAATATCACAGATGAAAACAGATCCGATTCCAAAGCTTAACTTCAATTTACATCTTTTGTGCAATTTCTACTTAAAAAGCTCAGTTTCATTGAACAGAGTAACACTTACTCATTAAGTACCTTCAGATATGAGAAACTTGGGAAATAACTGAGACTATTATGAAAAATTACAGAGAAATAATATGGAATCTTTCATATTAGTGAGCATCAGTATTCAAATCCCTCTGCAGCCATTGTCACACATTATGCAAGTGTTATAATGAACTTGTATACAAATGTTAATTAGAAATTCCTTGGAAGTTTTAAGAACAGGAAGTGTTTATTGAGCTCTGACACACACTGCTAAGCCACTCGTCCTTTTCCTAGCGTGACTTACCGACAATAATTATTCAAATGCAACTACAGCAGGATCCCTGATACGGATCAAATTTGGACCACCCTGCTCATGCACTAAAGACTGAAGGTCAGACGTAACTTCAACTGTTACATACAGTTATATTAGGCTGTGTATGGAGCTGATAGACCTTAAAATAATTTTATATAGATTTCCAAAATATCCATGCCCATCTGTTAGGAAATACCTTTGGCAGTACCACAGTTCTGTTTGCCATGAAAAGCGAACTTTCAGGAAGCATCATCCACATGCCTAACAAAGTCACTTCCAACAAAGTGAGCTCAGTAACTTCACTGCCACCACAGAGAAAGACAGCGAACGAAGCGGCGCGCTGGACGTGCCGCTGACAGCTCCGTGCGAACTCAGATGGGGACATATTCCTATTTACCAAAGTCAAGTACAAACACTCTTCCAACTCAGATTTTCAAACTGTACGCACGACTTGACCGATGCCTTGCCAATACTTTGCATACACCAGCACTTGGCACATTTTTGTATAACCTATTCATTTTTAGCATTTGCCTTGGTATCATCTAATTTCTTTACTATGTAAGAGAAAGACATTCTTCTGGAGTAGTCCCGTGAGTAGTAATTATTCACTTCACTAATTTCAGTAAAGACAGAAGTCTGATATCTACCAGATCCAAAGGCTTTTCTACAATTAATTAGGCCTGTGGAAGAGATGTTAAATGCTGCACTACTGTCTAAATGTTCTCAGCAGCCTATCTCCACGTATGCTCCCTGTGCCCACTATTACCAGTATACCAACCACCATCACCACGAAAGGAAAGAGCTTCATATAGAACTAAAAAGGCTTTTATTTCCTAGGCTTTTTTTGTTGATACATTTTTTAAAAACAAAGACCAAAACTAATGAAAGAGACTACAGATCCCAATAGTCGCTTCATATATTTATATCTCTTGCTCACTAAAGTGTAAACTTTAAAATATGGAGCAACTCAGGAACCACTAAGCTGCAGTATCTGTTACCAGTTTGCAGCACATACCAGTCACTCTGTTCCAATCCTCCACGTCGTGGTAGTATACTTAGGAAAATTGGTGTCTGCCTGCTGTGTAACCTGGCCTAGAGTAATAAGAAAGCATTGCAGTTAACACTTATTTACATTCTGGGAAAAAAGCCCTTAAAAAAAAAAAAAAGAATATTTTTGAGAATATAAAGAAATGTAGCATTTCAATTCTCATCACAAAATCACACAAATTTATAGACCATGTCTATATTTGGATGTAAAAATATTTAAAAAGAAAGCAATGAACACAAAAAGAATAACACAAACTTCCATTAGATTTCAAAGCATTGTGTCCCATAATGTTTAGCGTGTTCTCTGCTTTTAAACATGTTTTCTCATACAGAGAAGCAACATTTTGAGCCTTTCTCATTTGGCAAAATCGAAATTAACAGATCAATGGATGTGTCATTAATGCCTAATGTGTTAACACAGAAGCACTGGTCCAACCAAAAACAATGGACTTAAGGCTGCACAGAGAGAAAAAAGAACACATTTCATTATTTGTGATTTTAAACAATGGCTGTGTATGTCTGAAAAACTTTAAAATACTGCTGTATTTTCTCCCTCTGCTAACATATTGTACATTCCTTCACAGACACACTTAATTGACTGGAACCATTCTACTTGGCTTCAGTGATTTTATAATTTGTCATAACCACCTCACTAGCTGTTGTGGAGACAGACTTCTTCCTCATACTGCCAAAACAATCCTATGAAATATGGTTTGGTTTAATTAAAGTATAATTAATGCCTTGAATTTTAATTACTTCTACTGTGATCTGGAGATGAAAATATTCTTCTGCTGGAATAATACGTTTAATATTAAATGGACACGCTTAGTATTAATACCCACACTTTATCAACTTCAGTAATGAGTTCCTTTGATTGAACAGGCAGCATTTATTTGGGGAAAAAAACCACCAGAAACCTACAGCTTTTCTGCCTGTCAGAATATAAATGTAGTTACTGAAAATGGAACGTATTCATTTTACATGGCTTGCAAAATAAAACTGTTTTTTGAACGCTAAAGGCTATCTATTAGGTTTTCCTTTTTATCTAGTGATGTGACTTGGAAAAAATATTTCATGATTAACAGGCAAGGAATGTTGAGTGACGTGTTGACATCAATATATTTTTGCTAAATGTACACGTTTCAAATTTTAATTCCATTCTGGAGGGATTTGAGAAGGGAAAATTCCCCACAGAATTAAAGACAGAGCACTTTCTCTATAGAGTAGTGATCCCATGTCAGATTACTTGGAAAATACGGTGGAAATATTTATTACACAAATTGCTAAGTGTACTCATAATTTGGCTGTATGACATCATCATTGTCAAATATGACACGGTTAACATACGGTTTACTACTGCTGACCAGAATTTAACAGCTGACAAAGTACTGGAGCCAGGGGAAAAAAAAAACAACAGTTCATTCACTGTTTACCAGTTTACCATTAGGGAAGGTTATTTTTTTTTTCTTTTCTGAGCTTGTTAAATATTGTTTGTTTAGGAAGAAAAAACCCGATACCTTTCAAACACATAAATAGAATCAATTTTAACAGCAAGTCACAGAAATGGAATATTCTAAAAAAAAAAAAAAATTAAAAAAATCTAAGATCTCTCAAAGGCATCACCAGTTTTATGTTGATGAGGAAAATCTTTTGGTTTGCTTCTGAAGATTCGTGGGGCTTCAGAGATGCCCAATCCTCTAACATGATAATAACAAGAGAGAGAGTTTTAAGCTGAAGTAGTTAATTCAGGTTTTTTATCAGCTAATTTTCATGGCTCAAAATTCATTCTGGGAATGGGAAAATATGGTATTTCTATCACTTAAAATGAGTACGGAGTATAAAAAGGATTTATAACACGCAGGCTCCTCTGTACTGAATCAGATCTAAAAAAAGGTATGCTATTGTTGCCACCCCCTTCCCTTCGTTCTTCTGCCTTTGATTCCATTTATGCCTCCTTGGGATTCCTTCACCGACTCCCAGAGGAGAAGGCTTAACAATCAGAGCTAAACCGAATTCAAACAGTGACTATAAACATTAATTCCCCCCAGGTTCAGAATGAAATACCAATATACGCAAAAAAATCTTAGACATTCACAAAAACATATAAACATATGCAGTAACATATGCCTTAAAATGAACAGTATAGTTATTTTAAATATTGAGATGTATTTAATGTTTGAAGACAGGAAAACATCTTAACTAGTAGTGGCATCATTAAAAATATGGCAAACTAAGTTATCACATGCTAAATATTAAAAATTATTACACATGCAACAAATATAGACCTAACACAGCTCAGCAGTAATGTACATTAAAGCCAGATAACCTCCTGTCTTTAGTAGGAGCTTTCCTTATAGGTACTGAAAAAATATGAGACTTGCAAAAATAATAAAAAAATTTTGGGGCATTTGGTTTAAAACATGGATTTATTCAAACAAGGAAAAGCAACTATTACACCAAGATATTTTTAATCTGCCTTAGTGTGCAAGAGAAAAATTTTTCTCAGCCTTGCTCTCCTCCAAAAGCTGCTATTGCACCTAAAAACCTCCACTGTGTCGGAGCTGTCTCAGGCCCTCAGCTGTGAAACAGTAAAATTCACGTTTGTGGCTCCAAAGGTGAGAGGCAGGGGCCTGGATCGTGAGGGATGGGAACAGGCTGCGTTCGAACCCAAAAGCGAGACTCAGCTAGTCCCAGTGCAGCGTCAGAAGCCATTACTGCCTTCCAGGAGGCTGCCCCAGCTCTGGAAGGCACCAGCGTAACTGCATGCAGATAGCGGCCACCGCCGTCCCGGCTTCGCGGAGCCCTCCCAGGACACCTTTCACGTGGTTCTTCTGCTGTCCCCAGCAACCTCAGCCTCTCTGCAGCTGATGACTTTTCCGGTGCCTAACGCTGTCCGTGCCCACAGAACACCAGAACCCACCGCTGCTTTCATGATTACACGGAAACGGGGAGCGATTGCGTGGAGGACACCATCTAACACAGGAGATGGCATTTGAACGTTGTTTTGCTCTTCCCCAGTACAGAGAGAAAGATCTTTGCTCTTCGCCCACTATTGAGATGTCCTTTACTTTCAAGCTGTACGGGTATGAATCTGCCAGACAAAACAGCGCTTGCTGTTACTTATACACACCTGGGTATAGGTGGAGAGCTACTGAAACTGCTATAGAATCTTAAATAGTAAATTTTAAAGGAGAAAATAGTTGATGTGTTTTAATATTATACTTCACTATACAAGCATTCGATTTATTATAAAAGCTGCTGAATTTAGCGGGCTTGCATTGGCTCCCATGGGACAGTAAGTCCATTTATTTTTCCGTGTATTGTTCTGTATGATAATGCTCACTAATACAAAAGACCTCTCTGTTAAGAAAGGCTAAGGGGAGATGAGCTTACTAAGGATTGTCGCTCTCCCTTAGATCCCCATCTGCCCGATGGAGCAATGAAGATACATACCTGCAGTTTCCTAACAAGCACAAACAAAATTTATGACAAGGTACCTTGTAGTTGGTGGGTGAGCCACTTCAGATATGTAGTAAACGGCCGATTTAAAAAATTGTTAAAAAAAGGAAAAAACCCTGAAAGAAAGTTTGATCTAAGCAATGTGATTTATAACATGCCAGCTCTTGGCTTCTATGTTGGCTGCTTGCTTTAGTGTAAGAAGCCTTACTGGGTCAGCTGGCGATTCCCCAGGTATTAGGTAAGCAGCTCTGAATCAGCTGCTGTTGAGCCCCTCGCTTCCAGCATGAACGTTGCAGCTCGGTAGCAGCGCTCCTCGGGCCGCCGGGACCCCAGCGTGGCTTGCCAAATGCAGAGCAGCTTCCAGGCTACGTTAGCTTTTAGCAGGCTCAAAATCCTGCAGTGACTTAACTCCTCTCCTTAGCGATGTTTAAGTAAAGCTAAGGTATAACTCTATACCTTAGAGGTATGTAAAAGTATATTTTCACAATATTTTCCAGAACAAAATTTTAAGAAAGAGAAAAAAATTAAACTTTTTTTTCAGATTTTGTTTTTCCTGCAGAATGAAGGATATAAAACTAAGACGATGTTAAACACATCTACTCTTCAATAATTCAGAGAAAATATTCCAATTTTGACAACAAGTTCTCATCACAAAAGTATTTATCTTCCAAGTAGCAGAAGTAAATAAAGAATGAAATTCAGGTGGAATTCATGTTTCATTTGTTTAAAAGTGTGAAATTTGTTTAAAACTGTTTAAAAGTGTGAAATCCAATGAAATTTCCTATCTCTCCTACTACTGCAGTACCTTCACATCAAAATTCAATGTTTTGTTCCAATTTCTTGTAAAACAAACAGAAATTCTGCCAGTAATCCACAGGTTTGGTGTCTCTTCGGCTTCAATCTCAAATACATAACATAGTTCTCCCTCAGTCTTAAGCAGTAATCTTGTACTAGGTTTGAAATACAAATTCTCAAAACTGCTCCTACACACACAGATCACCCACAAATTTACTTAAAAATATTGAATTTTATAGATATATAAAAATATATAAAGGTTTATAGGTTTTGTAACATATATTAATGTACATATAAATTATATAATATAGATTATGCACATAAATATTTCAGCTTGTCAGATGTCGAGCGGAAAAGTCAAACAATTTTAAAAAAGGTAGAATCTTACTGATGATGCAAGTGACTCCTCTTTTAATCTTGTATTAAGGATGAACCATAAAAAGCTCTCATGAGAGGTGTGGTATTTTAACCAAAAGGTGTGGATGTTAACTAGACCATGAGATAAATAACAGAAGAATTTGTGTTATGAATCGAACCTTGTTCATTTCATACCACTGAGTGGAGAAAAACCCATCCAACCTTAAAAAAAATTTGCTTTTTCTTGCTGCCAGCAAGCAAATATTATTGGAAGCTTTGATGCCTGTGGCAAACCGTATCAGTCTTCATTAAATTGAATGAAACTGTCAGTTTTGCATTATTTGACACGCATTTCTAGTTGGGGCTTATTTTCTGTGCACATTTTGATAAGTGTATCGCAGTACAAGTATTTCAAAACAAAGAAACAATTTAGAAAGCAATCACAGAGAGATGCAGCGCAGTAAGGTATTTGGGCTAACAACCGCTTCAGATGGAAGCCTGGAAAGTGGAATGCCAAAATAGAAGTATTTCCAGAGCAATTACAAACATACATACAGAAAACAGTGCATAGAATTCAAAACCTGAGGATACGAGCACGTCATGTAATTTATTCTATATTTTTTAGGTTTTCTTGATCAGCACTGTGCTTATTTGTGAAAAATATGTAAGAAAGAACAGATGATACTGAGGATTGTAGATGTTAAAAATTGTTTGGACTGAGGATACTTCACTGAAACCAGCTGGCCAGATCTTATAAAAATAACCCAGAAACAGCAGTAAAGGAGTGGCCAACACGCAACCCTTAAGGTGCACGTAACTCACAGTGCATCTCCCATCCCGGCTTGGCACCCTGAGAGACGGGCACAGCTCTGAGGCTGGTCTGCTGGGCAATCTGCGTCTCCTGCTACGAGAAGAGATTCAGCTAGCACAGGCTGCTGAGGCCAGTATCGCTGGGTTACCCTGGAGCCTGTGCTAGTTTTGTACTAGTGTGGGGCTACTTCTGCTACTATTTTTCAATGCTCAAATCACAAATTATCCCCTCCACTTGGGTAATAAGACGGTGTTGGTCCTAGCCATAGGAAGATTTGGGAAGGCAGGCTATAGATTAGCCTGTTTTCTCTGAAGCCAACCTGAAGACCTCCTTTTACTCTGACCTGAAGATCTGCAGTACCTGGTCTGAGGACAACTCATTGTAACTGGATTCCAGTCTTGACTGCACTTCCTTAAGGACAGCACTCAACCAGATCACTACTCTCAATGCAGGAGAAATGAAGATAACGACATCCTAAATTTGGAGGCTATTCTAGAACAAAATCATCCTTCTAATTTAAAATGCCTGTGAACTGCTCTACTCTCTATAAAACACCCAGTAGTTTAACCGAGATGATGAAAATCCACTATCAAGATAGAGTGTATTCATTCACCTTCATAAAGGGAAACCTCTTTTTTTCCCCCCAGATAGCTGTTGATATTCTCAGGTCACAGTCTATTTTTGGAAGGACTTGCTGAACTGTTTCAGGACAGAACATATAATACCCTCTAAGGTTGCATTCAGCATTCAACTGTGGATGAACTGGCAGGAGGTTCAGTAATACAGTGTTTGATAACAGGTTGCCATGGCAACATTTCTGCCTCTGCCAAATTTTGGAGCTTGTTTAAAAGCTGATCTCAAACCAAGGTCTCTTCCAAAAAATCTCTGAGCTCCTATTAAAAAAAGCAAACACACAGCCATATTCCTCTCAAAAAAATCCATCCCACATAAAAGGCAGCAGTCCTTTCTCGGTCATTCACTTCCAGTGCTATTACTCCAGCTCTTCTGACCACGGTGTTACCTTCTCTTGTATTAAAATGCTGAATTTCCACTATGCATTTGCCTGAGTTAAAATCAAGCATGGAATATTTATATACTTCTTTTCAAATATGTAGAAGATATGAATGCCATTTCTTAGGCAAGTAGCAGAAGAAAAGGCAGTTCTTTTACTGTGGCTTTTCAAAGCACCTTTATTCACTGCCCTGCACAATCAGCTGCCAACCTTAGCACAACTCAAAATAGAGATTTCTAAATCACTAATTTTTCAGTTTCCTGGAAGTTCTGAAAAAGCAGTAGAAATGGTTGCCTTAATTTTACAGAATTTAGGTGAGTGTGAAAAACTCTAGACCTATAAAATAAGTTTTATTAATACAGAAGGTAAGGCAGTAATGAGTTAAATCTATAATAGGCCTTGAACACCATTTGCAAACTGCACCAATGGCACTATTCTAGCATTATATTCCAACCATTAAAGCATTTGAATTTGGGTTTCCATCTCCCAGCTCTACATTCTCAAATAGATAATATATATTTAAACTGCATTGCAATGAAAAATTTCAACAACTGAAAAACCCTATACAGAGAAAGAATGACAGGAGATATAGTACATAAGTTTTCTTTTCTTAAGAATGTCAATCTTCAAAACAGGCCTACACTTGGAATCAGCTAAAAGTAAGAGATGCAGTTTAACAATCACTGGCATGTTAGAAAAGATCTTCATCATCTTCAAAATACCTCTCAGTGGTGGATATGCCTATGGATTTTCTCAACCTGTTCATTGTCAAGCAAATGCAATAATCCCTACATCAACTGGCAAGGCATCAGCAGACCCGAATTGCAATACACATGGTCTGCCTTGCTTTTTCTTGCTTTTTTTATGCTAGAAATGAAATACACGTGTAGCACCTTTGCACTGTTCAGCAGTTAAAGAATCCTGCAGCACAGACCAGTATCACGTCTTAGTTGTGGTAAATAAAGGAGGCAGTTTCTGTTCTCTGAAAAGAGAAGCACAAATCAAAATGAATGTGATGACAAGTCTGCAAAAAGTGGGCTCTACTTCATTCAGAAACCTTCTCAAAAGCAAAAAATATACGGATTCTGAATCCAGCACTTGTTTTCGCCTATTTTTCCCTTTCAAAACATGGATCACTAGAGTGCTTCAATGCAGATAACATCACTGTACCAAAGTCATGTAAGGGACTATAAATAAATTCAATTTAGTCACAACATGAATGGTGAAATCCTACAAAGCATGAGGAAGTTGCCCTTAAGAATTTCATGTTGTGGTATATAAAGCTTTCTCCAAAAGTTTTATATCACTGAGATCTGTTTGCTGCAAAAGCAATGTGAGGGGGACAAAAATCATAAAGCACAACAGGTCTGGCTGATTCATGCATAAAATATAAATCAGAATGCCTCACAAAATATTTTTAAAGAAGCATCTTGGTGAAATACCTTATTCTATGTGGTTTATTATACAAATAGCATTGACTAAAAGCAGAATAATTGCTTTGTTTCATCTCTTTCTGCACCAAGCGCATGCATTATTATTGTATGTACTTTCCTAAAGCAAACAATCTCCTTCATAAGCTACAAAAAAATCTTTTAACTACTTAAATCATAAACCTCCCTGATTCTCTGTTGAGCTATGCTTTACACAGGGGGTTTATTCGTACTTCCTATAATTATATGTCTACACATCTGCAAATGTGGTTATTGTTAACAGATTATAGCAACACATTTGAATCTTTAGAGGAAAGTTCAAGGATAATGTTCCACACACACAAGCAATGCGAAAGAAAACTTCTTAAGACTCACATTATTTGCTCTGCAGTTAATTTTAAGAAATTATCCTGACTTTAATACCTTAGTAAAAATCTTAGGTACTCATAAATTCTAATGACATAGTGGTGTCCACAAATTTCACTGGTTCCCGCAAGTTTTTGGGCATGTGAGAGCTTTATAGATTCAGATCAGAGAAGAAATGACTTAAAACCTCCCAGAATATATTCCGGAGTTCAAGCAAAAAAGTCTCTGCAGTGTCATTTTAAAAATTAATTCCACAAAACAGATCAGTAGAAATATTAGCAGTTTCATTCACATCTTTTCAAAGCAAAACAAACTCTATCCTGTCCCATAGCAGAACTAAAATTATGGCATTTTAGACAATTCTCTCATTACTAATGCAATTAGCTGCCAATGTCTCACTGACATTGTGTGTCAATGAATTTTTTTTTTTTTACAAATACACATAAATGTACACATAAATTACATACAGTATATTATTTGCACATTGCCAAAGGAAACAAATACCTTCTAACTTTGAAGACGCTATGTTACAAGTTTAAGAAGAAAGTAATTTTTTTTTTTTAGAAGCACTAAATAATACCTCCTTTACTTTCACGGTTCTTTTTGGATCATAAAACAGTGAAAATACATATCAGAAGCACTAGAGCTATCCTTAATATAGTTAGTTATCTACCTGGATCATTTGAATAGTTGATGAAAACACACAAAACACTCGAGCTTCTGCTCTCTCACAGCTCAGACTGACTTTAAATCAGGGTGTTTACAGAATTGTCTTTCCTGTTGGCATCAGCCATCTACAAAACCACATACACAGCCTGACAAGCTTGCATGACATTCTTCCATTTGACTAAAAAATGACTGAACATGTGTTTTTTAATAAGGTGAGATAATTACCCAGATGAATTTATTGGCAACAAGTTTTTCTGAAATACCAGACTGTATTAGGCAAATACACACCAGTCAAAGAAAAGCTATGTGAAATTATTTAAGTACTTTATTTTAAGAGTAAAGTTTAAATAGCTTAGCAATTGCACTAATATGTTCTGGTCCACTGCATTATTTTCTAGTGAATCAAATATCCTCTGCCCAAAAAACCTTCCACTAAAGTCACCCTACCCAATGCCATGATCAAAGTGTACTGATGAGACAGAAATATTGCATTACTTCCCTTTGAGACTTTCTTCTACTCGAGGGTGTATTCTTGCTAGGTTTTGGTCAGCCAGTGAAACAGAATGGAGGTGGGTTGGCTTTGGCATGTAAATGTGGATTGTGAGCACAGACACTTTTTGGTACAGTCAATATGTTATCTGTCTCAAAGTACTTCTTTCCTGGATGATACACATACATGGACATGGACACTTGTCAGGCCAAATTAATTATTAAGGCAATCTGCTCTCCGGTCCCTGCTTTAATGACAGAAGAGTCACGGAGAGCATAAAGATAATTTACATACTGTAAAGCAGAGGCAATAGCATATTACATTTCTAAGAAATCATGAAAAGATTTCCAAAGAGGTTCTTAGAGCCTTAGATCAAAGACACTGAAAAAATATCCAGTACAAATTATCATTATAAATTTTAGACCAACACTGTGACATTTTTGTCAGAAACATCCCAATTTTTTAGACAGATTACTTTTGCAATCTTTATAGGAATGACAGGCCAACTATGCACAAAAAGAAAAAAGAAAGTTTAGTTTGCAGTTAAAGAAAGCTACCCTCATGACAGAAAACGTTACTTCAATGCTCTCTCTTTTACAGGGAAATGGCTGATTTGTTTAAATTACTTTACATCTTGCTAAAAACAGCATAACGTAAGGACGATTATGCATTGACCTGGACCAGGTGCCTGAGATCTTCCCGTTTCAGATTATCTCATTAAACATTGAGATTGCAGCTCTGATCCTTTTTACGTAATTTTACACTGCTGACAGAATATTTTAAACAGGCTTCAACAAAGAATCTGACATTTCTTTTTTATTTCTTTTTTCCAAGCATGTTTTTTAACCCTTAGGTTAAATCAGATTCAAATCCGTGTCTTGCAGCCCTCCTGGGAGGGCCCATGCAGCACCTCTTGCTCCCACTAGGCAGACACCGTTTGCATGGTGATGGTTTCAGGTGCCATGCAAACCATGCCCAACGATTTGAAAAGCCTCTGAATTCTGTCATTCAAACCCACATCCCTTCTTCTGAGAGACTCGGCTGAGATGTGTCCTGCACTGCAAAGCTCTCCATGGGTGCTTTGTGCTAACTCACAAAACTTGGGCTGGGCTGAGTATCAGCAGCAGTTGATGAACACTAATTAAAATTTGTAAAGACTAGGACAGACCTTTTATATTTTGCTGCCATATATCAGTATCACGTGTGAACAGCGTCTCCAAACAGTTCCGTGAACAACTATAACAACAGTGACACAAAGTAAAGCCTGTCCCTAATTGTCACAGTAGCACCCAGTAAAACTATTAGTGCCTACGTGCTGAGAATTCAAATACTGTATGTGTACTAAATATATACTTCTTTGTCCTGCTCCAGTACAGCCAGGCAACAAGCTTGCGGTTTGGTTTTGAGGCGGCAATCTCCCACAATAAAGCCTTCACGGAGCTTTTACTAACGTCTCTAGCTAAGGATGCAGTCCTTTTGCGGTTTAGCGCTCAGTCCTGCAAAAGCTGATTTGTGCATTTAGCTTAATGAGTTCACTACATGCTGGCAACGCATGATGTTTGGTATAGATAAATGTTTTTGCAGGATTGGGGAAGCCGCTTTGCTTTGCTGCCTGTGGTGGGGAGCGAGGCCGTTACACACCTGCTGCAACGAAGGGCAGAAAACTAACAGGGCTGCTGCATTTCCGCCACGTTTGGGCTCCTGATGGCGAGCGCTCTGAATGGTTAAGAGCCTAAAATCCTTTCTGACGACGTGCCTCTGAACAACTCCTGTGACAGGAGGATATAAAAATATACAAGATATAAAATATTGTCCAGGTGTTTACAATATGTCGTTAATTGCAGCATGTGTGCAATGTACACAAAACACAAATCTGTACTTAGGATTTACAGATTATCAGAGAGTTATGATTCTGCTGTACTCTCAAATTAAGTAATTCAATTAATCCAAAGATTTGTGCCAAAATGAATAGATTAGAATTGTAAATATCTAAAACTGGACTAGATAAGAAAATGTGTCGTTGCCATCTATGTAAAGCTCAACTATACATCTTTAAGTACTTGAATAAAGTCTGCAATCTTCACGCGGTTGAAAAGAACATCAGAGAATCTACCATCACACAACACAGTACAAGTAAAAGGCAAGAAGCATTATGCACTTAAAACAGCTTACTGTCTGAAATAAACTACTTAGCAAGATACTGGAGGGAAAAACCGCATTTGTTTCTAAAGGAAGGAGGGATGCTCGGAGTGGAGAGGTGATATGCCACACATCACATGAAATCATTGGGAGTACTCAACAGGCTGCATAAATAGCTTTTGTTATATAAAAGACAGAGTTATAGTCTTTGTTATGAAAAGGGTGTCTTTTTTGGCTTTTTGCATAAAATGTTTGGGTTAGTGCAATAAATACACTAATATAAGTTAACAAGTATAAACTGTATATGTTTACAATCTTAAATATAAACTAGAAGTCTCTCTGTGCAGTTGAATTTATTTGTCTCCATTTTCAGATGTAAACTACTGTAAGAATAAGATTTACATGCGTTGTACTTTACTTCCAGAAGTGCTGAAGATCTTGGAACCACCCCAGTTCAGTATTGATTGTAAGAATACTGCCAAAGAATTAAAAATGTACTCTGGTCATCAATTCGATTATTAGCTGTATATATTATTTTGCTTTTTTAAAAAAAAAGGTTTCCTTCACTAGGACTTAATTGATACTCCTGGAATAATAAAAAAAAGGGTAGAGTTAACAAGTTTCTTCAACATTAATGCTTCATACAAATGTATTATAAACGTATAAGTATAGATAAAACCTAAAAAGTGAAAGAAAACTGAACAAAAACCCGAGTTTCGTAAAATGTTTTGTGCACTGTTAATCAAAATATTGACAAAAATAAGATGCTTAAGTTAAAGAATTCTCCACTTCAGAGCTAGGTGAAAAGGCAATTGTAATTTCGCAAGTTGATGCAGTAAGAAAATGATTCTTACAGTGGTATAAAAAAATAGGCAGAATAATCTTCACCTTTTTATTAAATCTTCTTGGACTCTACCAAGTCTGTGAAAAGAACGTGATTAAAGATCCTAATATATAAATGATGTGAATCACACAACAGATTTTTAGAATTTCTGTATTGTTTCCTCTAGAGGATAAAATATGTGTTATTTTCAAGAGGACTGTATGTCCTAGTAAAACAGTAACCTTTCCTGTGGCATGTACTTGTTGTTATGTAAGTGAGAGGTCTGCAAGCCAGAATGATTAGACAGTGACAGGCAGAAAAACAATGAGGTATGTTCCAGCATACAGAAAGCAATTTCAGAAGGAAAAAAATATGTAATTGGATCAACAAGACAGAGTTATTAAGTAAGGAGAGACAAATAGCTTTTCTTTTGCCACTGGTTTCTCCCATAACATTTTCATTAACATGAAACACAAAATTAGGAAATAAAGCATTAAAAAAAATATCAACCACTAAGAGTGATGAAGAGGCAATCACATGTCAAAGCCTTTTCTGGACGTTTCAATGGCTAGCTGAATCTTCTATTTTAAAGCAGTGGAATTTGATGGGTATGTTTGTTTCCTATGATCATTAATTCCACATTAACACCACCACAATTACAGATTTTGTTCTTTAAAGTCAATTGTTTTTTACATTAAAATGGTGCTAGTATATAGTATTCCTAAATGTTCATTGTATCAAAGTGTAAAGCTATCAGCTACTCACTAACAAGAAGTATTATCAGTAACTTAATTTAGGAAACTCAGTAAGCCAAAATGCCAAACACTGTCACTCCAACTGTATCAAGCACATTAAAATGTCTTCTAAAGCAAAGCAGAAGTACCTTATGACCTCTGATGTCAAAATGCAGACCTCAAAACAATTTGATGTAACCAGCTTTTTAAATTGACATAATCAACCAAGAGCATCTCTCTTGTTTGTGACATATGCTAAACTATATTAGTTAGATATTACCAATTTATTTCAGCAGAATTTTTATTTCAGGAGGCTTGCTAGGCTCAATTTCTTCTAGAACAGCTCTCTGATAGTGCCTTTGCAATATGATTTAATTTATTACAACAGTGCTCTCCTCACTACTTCAAGAATTTCTACAGTTAATGTATGCAGCTGCAAGTATACTCCTTAATCGAAGCAGAAAGGGCTACCTTCCATTGCCAAATCTCGTCAGTACACATATATCCGTAAATGATGAGTATTTCTGTTCTGCATCTATTTCTACAGTTCATCAATGGACCTTTCAGGAAATGGTGCTACCTGACGTTATCAC
>NW_010554436.1:17434-28973 GCF_000687285.1 Phaethon lepturus | reverse complement strand
TCCTGCTGACCGATACAGCACTGTAGAGTTGCTGTCTTCCAGACATGCAGGGTAGACTGTCTGCATCTCATTCAAAACACCCAAAACTGAGCTGGAAACTTAAAATGGAATTAAAGTTTTTATTTTAAGGACTGCTTTTGTACAGCCTTTAACACAGAAACTCTGATTGTTACGCCTACAGAAGATCCTCTCACATCAT
The DNA here is from genome assembly GCF_000687285.1 of Phaethon lepturus. NCBI lineage: Eukaryota > Metazoa > Chordata > Aves > Phaethontiformes > Phaethontidae > Phaethon > Phaethon lepturus. Next base: position 28,774 of record NW_010554436.1, on the reverse strand, counting down.
TGATGTTTGGGCTAGCACAAGTCACAGCGAAATTCATATTCAAGATTAAGGGATATGGGACTGGACCAAATAAGATTATTGATGAAGTTCTGAAAAAATTTAAGACAGCATAATCTACACCAAAAGAAGAGATGCTATTCTCCATCACACCCCTGTCCTTGTCTGTAACTGGATTTTTCAACCATTTTGTGCTAAATAATCAGATTTAATGTGTTGGGATCTGTTCTTCTATTTTTCTTTCAGCAGGCTGTATTTCTTTTTTCCTTTGGGAATCTGTCGTTAATAGGCTTTGCCTCAGAATATTGCATGTTATATTCAGTAATCTGTACTTTCTAGAGGTTCACGTTATTCCTTTCTCCCTGGAATTTGCTATTACTTACAAATTTGATCGCTATGTTGTTTAGTACTTTTTAATTATTAATGAATATGTATGAAGATAAAACATACTATATTTTGCTATCAGTTCTCCAGTTTTCATCTTATGATGCAGTACTCATATGTACAACTGTTTTTTCCCCAGAAAATACGAAAACAGTTGCTAAAAATTTCTAACACACCAAAATATAGATGCTGAGCCTGTCTTTTCTAAGAATTGCAAACATGACAGAACCAAAGTTTTTTGCATGAGAAGGATAGGACTTGGAAGGTTTAAACATGGTTTTGCGTTATTATATTCTGTGCTAGCATCACAGAGTAAAAGTGCAGCCTCAAGGCATCTCGGCAGCTGACAACAGCTAGAGCCAGGCTGAACAACAATAATATTGTGATATGGATTTGTATGGCTTTTTGTCAAAGCAAAAATTGACGTATTGTGTGCTTTTAGAGATGACATGACCAAAAGGATGGCGTTAGGATGCTGGGAGGCAGTTTGCTGACAAGGATATTGGTTTACAGAACTTTTTCAGATGAGCTTTACCTGTGATGCTTGTAATCATATGATTTGAAAAAGTATTCTGTCCCTTGCATTCTTAAGGCACCACGAAGGAGAGATCAAACATCTGGGAAAATTGGTAGGAAAACTGATGACAACTGTGAGGGAAGCTGAAAGTAGAAAAAAGGTTGATGTATCATTATGCTACAAAAACCCAACCGTAACAGCCTCAAACTTACTTGCCTTATTGTAAAAAATTGCATGCTTCCCTGTGTTAATATAAAGGTAAACCAGATGGTATGCCAGAACGCCTGTTTCCACACTCGTAGATACACCAAGCCAGCTTGTGTAACTTGAGTATGCGTCTGTGTTTGAATCAAACGTGTACTGGAAGTTAGGTAAGTCATTAAGGAGAAAGACCTGAAGTGACTGCCTCAAACCTCTCAAGCACCTGCCCCAAGGAAGGTCATTTTTCCATGAATAGTCAAAGAGCTCTGTAAACTCTGATGTCAATGATTCAGAAGAGATGCATGGCCACACGTTCTAAGGATTTTTTTACTGATATATATAGTGCCTTTCATGACCCTCAGAAGACATTTGTGGGATTAACAACTAAATACATCTAAGGATCAGTACATTCTACAATGCACAGAAATACAAGTGGCTCAAGGGCCTCCCTCTCTTGAAATTAAAGGCAGCATTTATTACTTTTTAAGAGACAATGAACAAGTCGAATTCAAAAACTGAGCAGAGAAGACTGACCTTGGGCATAAGTCCTTATTCTGTCAAGGCTTTGAGATGGCATATGATACAGACCTATACTGACAAGTGTCAAATCTAAATACTAGGTTTTGTTGAGGGTATGCCAGACCCTTTCCATACTCTTTAATATCCGATGATAATAATTGGTGGATAAATAAGCATTGCTATTATCAGTGAGTAAGCAGAAAATTAAAGTATTTTCTACATAACTAGCATGATCCTTTAACAGTTATGGAATACGTGTCATCACATGCTAAGAATCAATGCTTGTTTTGATACAGCTGTTACATGTAATAAATGCAATTAAAAGTTGCGTCTACTTACTAGGTAAGTAGTAGTCATCTTTTACTCAGCACTCATTAGGTCACATGTGGAATACTGCCAAGTTTGCACAGACCACCCCCCCCCAACCCAAACAGCACAAGAAGGATATTGATAAACTGAAGTGAATTCAGCAGAGGGTCACGAAGATGGTTGGGGGCTGAAGCACTTGCCCAAAGAGTAAAGGCTGAGGGAACAATTTATATATATAGCAGAAGTATGATAAAAAGATAATTAAGGGCCAGTGAGGTAACAATGAAAATAATTTGTTCTGGAGTACTTGAACTAGTAGGATACTTCAAGAATAAGCAAACAAACAAAACTCCAAATAATTAAATGAAACCCAAAACCTGACAGACCCTTTCTGACTCAACAGTAGATATATTAGCATTCAACTTTGCACTTATTTCTAGGAGGTGTGACATTTGTGTGCTGCTTGGAGTTAATAGGGGAAAAGGGATGTTTCCTGCGTTTCTAAAACACAAGACATTTTTCAAGTACTTTGTGCGGTTTCCAGAAAACAACATATAAAATACTAAACCAGTTCTACTGAAAACAAAAGCTTGCTGTCCTCTCACACTGCCAAGAATTAGCACGTTATATGGAGATTTTAGTGATGTCAACACATTTCTTTGATGGGTTCTTCTAAGTAGCAGAGGAGATGATTGTTTTTATTTGGTTTCTTTTAGAGGTCAATAGAAGCAATAAGACATCTTATACGACCTACATTAACTAGTTTGAACTTGTGGTAATGTCTGTAATAAGAAATATTAAGATTGAGAAAGAAGTGTTGCAGCTTAAAGGGATGAACTTTCAAGACACTGAGTTCTTCATACAGAAGGCAGCCCATTACTAGTAGACTAATGCTAGAAGTTATGCTGAAACAGGTAGTAACTAGTGAGAGATTCAAATGAATAAAGCTACTTGCCTGAAATCTTTTGGGACAAAGGGTTTAAAATACTGCATGTGTTATATTTATTATCTTCTACACATATAAAATTGATTATATTTAAATAATACAGACTATTTTTAATGAAACCACTGACCAAAAAGAAGAGAGACTATGTCACTGTATCACTCCTGACCTGAACTTAGATTACTGATGGTGGCTTTTACTACCTCCTCAGTTCCTTGAGAGATTATCCTTATATTTTTTGCAGTAGCTATATGGTTACATCACAGTGTATCGCACAGTGACTTGTAACAGCTTTATGCTAATAATAACAAAGCTTGATTGTCAAAATCCCATTCTTTTTTAATTTAGGGGCTTGCTTAGGATAGAGTAACATTGTGAACATTAGTTTTAATCTATATAGTTTATATTGACTGTATATGAAGTGACAGATTGATTAGTATGTTGTTGATCTTAAAACCATAAATGATGCATGCCATGTTTATATCCAAGTTTCCCACTGACTAGTAACAGCACATATGTCACAATATCTTTTTATACCATGTTCTCAGTTGGTAAATGACCATACTTGTTGGCAGTAGGAAACACTGTGAAAAAATATTTTCCCCTCATGTTGTCTTTATCTTTTTTGAAATCCCATTTGAGATTTTTCTATTACAAATAGAATTATTAGTTCTGTATTCAATTGTTTTGATTTTTCATAGAAGAGCATTTTTATGTTTTGAATAGTTTTTCCAATTTTAGGTCATAGAAAGGTCTAAGTCATGTTTCCCCTTAACAAAGATCAATAATACAATATAATTTATTTAAATACCTGGCAGAACTTAAAAGCAAAGACCAAACTAGCAGAGAAACCATACCCTCAAATAATTAAATTCAGTCTAGTATCACTGCAGATGACAAAGATTTGCTCATACTTAATTAATAAAAATTGAAACCAAAGCAATAGGAATTTTTAGGAAGTGATACAGTAAAATACCTGTTTCTGAGACATGCATAACAAAACATTTCCTAGAAATGTAATTTTATCGCTCAAAAGAAAATGAGTATTAATTTTGAAATTTCACCTTGGAAATTTCATAAGGATTTTTTTCATCTTCAGTATATTTAAAGTTATTTTAAGACAAAATTTGCTTGTTTAGCCCACTTGGAAAAATGCTTTCTAAGGGCTCTTAGAAAGTCAAAATGCACCTATTAGTTTTCTATTCTACATATAATGGTATGCAAAGCATCGTTTGTACATGCAAAACTACAGTTTGCCTTTTTCTGTCTCTGCTAATCCTTCTTGGTAGTTGGGAGTCTTACTCTTCATAAAAGGCAGATTTTCTACAAGAACAGTAGTTCTATATAATTTATTTTCATAAAAATTCCATGAGTTTATAAATGCGCCCTATCAAGAAAGTTTGCAGTCTTCTTAAGTAGCCAGGGAAGGAGCTGGGGAAAACTGCCTCCAGCATACCTCGCCCCAAACCCTCATACCCGCCGGCGGAGATTTAGAACAGCCACTGCTTCAGCAGAAGGGAAGTGAGTTTGCAGAAGAGCTGTGTGAGAGTTGTACCACATACCTGCAGACTGAAAAGATGGACGTTGCAAACTGGGAGCATGTTTACAGTAACGTTTTCCTTGTTAGTGTTGGACAGGGTGAGAATCACAGAATCACAGAATGGATGAGGTTGGAAGGGACCTCTGGAGGTCACCTGGTCCATAGTAAACCTCAAGGGAGAAGATAAAAGTTAGACAAGATTTTCTAAAGTGAACAGTGTATTTTACTGTTCAACACAGTAACACTTAAATAACTCTGCTTTGGAAAGTGCTATGTTTGTGTTTCTCAGACCTCTCAAATAAGACATCCAAAATAAGTAATAATTTTGGAAAATCCTAGCCCTAACCCTTTGCTACCTTTCTTCATTATTCAAATATGTTGGCAATTATCTTCTCTCTCTCATCTGCCTCAGTCCCTGACGGCAAATAATAGGTATATTTTGATGGGTTGAAAAGACTTGTTAGCTTGGGCAACTGGATAATTTTGGATACAGCAGAAGAACAAGTATGATGTAAGGCTAAATTCCACACTCTGAATAAATTCATAATTATTATGAATTTTTTCTGCCTCTTTCATTTTAAGATGTTGTACTGTGGTCCTTCATATTACTCGATTATATTAATGAAATAAATAATGTAACAATTGACTTTTCTTGAGCTCCACGGTTTGAAAAATCAAGAAAAATACCTCAAATTTTGAGCTTACTTTTTCTGCACTGGTGTCATCACTTTCAAGTCCTTGTTCATAGGATGATTTCAGGCTGCAAAGTGGATATTTGATATTTCTTACTTCATTCTAATATTCTGGTTTCATTTTGAGGATGACAATTTTCTTCCTGTTTAGTAAGATCTTAATGAGACCTATACCAGGCTTACCTCTCACATTCTTTTTCCTTGGATCTTGTAGAAATGTTGTGATTTCTTCCAATTTTGGCATATAGCTTTGTAGGTGGGTGCGATCTGTAGTACAGTTCCCAGTTATTTGAGGAAGCAATTGCATTTAAATGTGTCAACACTTTCCCTTAAGTGGATCATCTCTAGTGCCTCCTTTAGTAGGAAGTATCAAAAGTAACTGATTGTCTTTCTTAAAAGATTTTGCTGGGATTCAAAGTTTTCTTTTAAAAGAAGGTTGAACTTTCCTGCGGATATTAAATACAGCTATTTGTTTTTGTTTTTGTCATGTTCCTTTCCATATAACTTTGACTTCTGTCAATGCTGGTGCTGTGCTATGCAGATGTTTCCTGGAATATCTCTTTTAAAGAGGATGGACTAATGGGAGTTCTCTTAAAGCACTATTTTCAAAACAGTGTAATAAAAATATTCAACTTCTTGTTCTCTTTATCTGGCCTCATATGCAGTGTAAACACACAGTCTGAATACACAAACTGTGAAGACCCTGTAGAATACAGTGTTTGGGGAGAAAGCATACAGCTTTTCTACGTAGGACTTTATTTAGTTACCAACAATCTGTACATATGTAGATGTTATTATAACGTTTTCCCCAAATGCAAGCACTGTAGAGTATACAATGTTATACGAGCTTGTAATTAACTTGATTTTCTGAAAAGCATGATGTCAGAATAGACATCAAATATCTTGAAAAACATCAGGAAACATTGTTAACTTTGAACTTAGCTTACTTTTTTGATTGTCTCATTAAGCATATGCAGATTTTTCCTATTTGGGTCAGTGATCCTGGCATGGAAGACCTCTGGTCCAAAGCTATCCTTCACTCTTATCTAATTAAAAAATTCATTTTTTCTGGTCTCATATCCAGCAAAGGTCTACTTCATTAGCTCTTGCTAGTAACATAGTCCTTGCAATACTCCTGGCTTCAGGGTCCACAGATGGTACCTTTCTTGAATTACTCTACAAGAAAGTTAGATGATTCCTTTTTATTATTCTTTGCTAGGCTTGTGGAGAGAGAGATTTTTCTAATAGGTTTTTCATACATGCACTGTATTACCAGCTCAAGGCAAACAGAAAAAGAATAAGAAATCATTTGCTATGCCTCTTTTGAGAGGAGAATAAACATTACATGAATATACTCCACTTGCTTAAATTCTCAAAAAACATTTACTAAGCTATTAACCAGAAAATCCAGACATTTAGAAATGCACTTTCTATCAAGTGATTTGGTGGCAGATGAACACGGGAGGCAGCTGTAGCTAAAAGTAATTTTTGAAGCCTATTTAAAACGTGGTTTGTGACAGAAAGAAAATTCTCAATTTCTTCTTATACGTAGCTTATGAAAAAAATAATTTTATATTTGTTAATTAAAATGTCGTATTAGGTATTTACACTTGTAATCTTAAAAATATTATAAACACCTATTTAGACTCTTACTATTAATACACATCTTTCAAATTATCTGGAAGTTCAGAGTGTTTATACAAACCTTTTAAAATTATGCCCAATTTCCCGCTAGATGCCAGTCTACCTTCATATTTAGTGTAATTTCCTAACCTGATCAAAGATCTTCCTGAAAAGCTTATACCCATTGAATTGAGGTTTTTCAGAGAGCAGGGACAGCTTTTTCCTCAACTAGCAAGCCTCCTATGGGATGAACAATTAGAGATCCCCCAACTGCAGGCAGTGATACTTGGCTGTTTTGCTAGGTTTCTAGAAACGTATCTCTCTCTCATAACTGACAACCGCATTAGTTTTCCTTGGCTCTACTGTAGCCATTAGATAAATATCTCAAAACCCCCTTGGCATGTCACACAGTCACAGAATAACAGGTTGGAAGGGACCTCTGGATCTCATCCAGCCTGACTACCTGCTCAAAGGAAGTCCAGTTAGAGCAGTTACACAGGACCAAGTCCATTTGGGATCTGGCATTCTCTGAGGAGGGAGATGCCACAGCCTCTCCTGGCAGCCACTTCCCACCTGCTTGATCACCTTCATGGGGAGAAAGTTTTTCTTATATCTAACCAGATTTTCCCATGTTCCAACATGTGCCTGTTGCCTTTAGTCCTATCACTGGGCACCTCTAAAATAGCCTGGCTCTGTCTTCTCTGTACTCTCCCATTAGATATCTGAAGGCAGCAATAAGATGCCCCTGAACCTTTTCTCCATAAGGTTGAACAAATCATATTCTAGGAGCCTCCCCTCATCCATCGTATACTCCAGCTGCCTGACCCTCTTGATGGTCCCCGCTAGACTTGCTACAGCCCTAGAAAATCCTGTTCTTTGGAGATTTCCAACTGTGAGGGGGGAAAAATAATGCTATTATGGTGGATATTTATCTAAATGAGACCAAACATATTAAATTAGGAATATTAATAACAGAAAAATCTTATATCTTTTCACATTTAGAAGTTTGAACCCAGTCAGAGATACACCTAAAAATACGTTAGAGATTTATAAAGAAATCAAGAGGTAAACACTCATATTGTATTCAGTTTCAAGGGAACGTACCTGCTTCTAATAATTTCAGGCCTGAAATTTTGGATTATCAAATCACTCATGCTGTCCTAGTACAGCATATTGAAATTTTAGCCAGAATGGTAACAGGCTGTGTGAAAAATAATCTACTTATGCCCTACCTGAAACATATTCTGTGCTGACTCAAGCTGACTTTTTGAGCAAGACAGTCCCTTCAGCAAATATCTAGTTTTACTATTTTAATTTTAGCTAGATATACTTTACTTCTGCCAGAACATATGCTGAGTTAGTAGGCAACAGTAATTCACAAACAGAAGTACTCTTTGTGCATTCTAAAGTAAAATTCAAGGAATATGTTTTTGATGATATCTTGGGGTAAAGGATGGCTTCTGCAAAAGGGATTTAAGGAAAGGAAACCAACAGAAGCTTTGTGACATTGTGAAAAAATATGGATTAAATGTATCAGAGCTGCTGCTGAGAGGAACTGACAGAGCTGCTGAGGTAGCTCAACGACCTGATTGAGACAGTAGTGAGAAACCATGTTCTCCATCTACCTTTATGAGATTTTATCATAAATTATTTTATTAACTTGGTATTTAGAGACACCCTCCTTAAAAACAGATCTCAGATTGGCACTAGGCCATCCTGAGCAATATACATAGGTACCGCTAAGTCTCATTACTTTATGAAATTGAAAAGAATAACATCCATAGATGTGTAGGCTGAAGTTGAAAAGTTAAGAAACATTAAATTAAATATTACATAGTTGTGATGCAAGAAAAAAATACCTGAAATATTTGTGTCACCAGAAAATTTCAGATTGTTATAAAAGGTCATAAGTAAAATGAGAAAACATCTTATACACAGACTTCTGGACATATATATATCTCTCCTACTCAATGGCCATCATTTTCCATTCACTCCCTGTAAATTCTTTAAAACCCCTGAAGTTTGGGAGCAGCTTCTTTATTAGCTTATATTCTCAAGAAATTTAAATTGAACGCCCCCTTATATTCACAAACAGGCCTTTATCTGCCTTCTTCTTAATACAACTTCTCAGAAGTTGAACAAGTTTTCCAGTTTCTCTCCATTCCTATAACACATAAAATTAAGTCTTTTAAGAATATTATACTTACAGCCTGATATTCTAACACAGAAATCCTTCTTTCATTTCATTCTGAAGTAAATACTACAGAACACAGTTTGTCTTCATGAAGTCATGTTAAATAGAGTATTACTTTTATGGGGGAGCTGTGCTGGTTTGGGATGTCCGTATGTGACAGTGCGTCAGTCTTTGCTGTTGTGTAAATCACAGCGCTGGGAAGAACAGCGGCGGAGCAGGATGGTTCTTGCCTCAGAGATGCTGAGACCCAGAGCCTGGCGTCTGAGTGTAAGCCAGCCTTTCCTGGATGTTCGGTCATGACTGTCAACTGAAGCAGCCAAGGCACATGCGATTTCTGGCAAGTGCTGCGCGAACAGTAACCCGTAGCAGAGGACTGGGCTCAGCGAGGGGAGCAATTGTGCCAAAGCAAAGCTGTAAATCTTTGCCGGGGCTTGTATTTTAGCTCCCACAAATAGTTTATTTTTTCTTATGAGAAAGGATTCCTATCTGCAACCAAATTTTCTTGTTCTGGCTGTCATGGACACTTACCCTACTATCAAAATCACATGTTAATATACATTTAATTGCAATAGCTCAGCCTCACTATTCTGTATAGCAACAAAGGTGCATTGGCTAGGTCTGTCAAATATCCTCTTTCCTCAACATCTTCCTTTCTGCCTTTGATGGCCAACTCTTCTCACAGGTTTTCTTTTGTACTAAGTCTTTTCTTTCCCTGTATATATCTAAATAGTATAATATCCTTCAACTATTTTACTCTTCTGCTCTTGTCCTGTAATTCATCTCACATGCATCCAGTCCATGACAACACTGCACATCATTCGCTTGAATACCATGAATAGGATAGGAACTTGACAGTCCAGTGTAAAGGCTGATGATTCCTCAGTCCCACCCTCTCATTTTGCTTTTTCTTTTCCAATCTTTACTTCACATTTCTCTGTTTGCATTATATGCAGCCAAAAAAGAAAAGAAAGCAGTTTTTAGTGTTTGAAGGTTCAACACTCCATCAGTAGAGTTTAGAAAAAAAAGAAGAAAAAAAAAATCACAACACAGACAGAAAAAGGAAAATAACATGGGAAGGTCTGAAGAAGAGATGTATGAAGATGTGTTGGAGAGGGGTACCCTCCTTTAGTTCTGAATCCTGTTTTCCTGACTCTGTTACAGCTTTTTTTATTTCTGCACACTGCTTATAGTTGTATAGATCATCATGAGAAAACCATGGAGGATATAACATAAGAAAAAACATCCAGTCCATTTAATTATTTTCAATTTGCACGTAAAAACATTCTGTGTACATTATTTCAAAACACACAGGGAACAGTTGTCACAGCCCTGCCTATTAACGAGTGGATAGGAATGAGTATATATAATCTATTAAATTTTCTGAAAACATGTTACAGTGTACACTATCAAAAGAAAGGTGTTTTCTGAAAAAAATCACACTCGTTTCACCATCCGTGAGAAATTAAGAGCAGGATGGCAAAGGGTGTTTACACAGGCACTTAGCCAGGAAACAGCGTGTTTTCCACAGATACAGTCATTCAGGGAGCACATCTCTGATTTTCACAAGCCCCCTCCTTCTGTTCTCATACCTCTGTAATTATATTGAGAAATCTATCTGTAGGTGAGAAAATATGTACAGTTCTGCAGAATGTATACAAATGCTGCCTCTTTCCTTTAGGTAAGTGCTACCACACCGAGGCCATTTGTAGGAATTTTGCACAGCAAGATAAACAAATGCAAACCCCTTAAGGAAACACATGAACTGCAGGATAGTTTCACAGTGAATCATTACCAGAAATCTGCGTATGACGACTATAAAAGAATTCTCTATAAATCTTCTGTGAAATGCAGCATTGCTTATTAAGCAGGCTTGATAGAAAACCTCATGAGATAGAAAGTCTTGTCACTTTATATGTATGTGCTTTCCTGCATCTTAAGTTGCAGCTTAGGATCCCCTAGGATCATGTGAGGCTAGGTTATATATTAGAGAGCTATGCTATAGTGCTGTGAGTGTGTAAGCCTAGCAGCTGCGTAGTGTTATGGTTGCTGCTTTCCTGTGCTAAGCTGATTTACTTGTTTAAGGTCTGACCTCATCATCCTGTCAGTATGGATTCCCACCTATACAGTTAGCAGCAGCTTAGCATCGGCTTGAAGAGCTTGCAGTGTATTAATCAGAAGAGAGAGGGAGAGAGCTACCGGTATTTGTTCTTTTGTTGTCTTTTCTTAAGAAGAGGAGTTGGAACACAAGAGATAACAAAGAATCCATTTCCTTTCTCAAAGAATAGGCTTTTGTCTTTTTTTTTTTTTCCCCTGAAAAAAATGTCAGTATCTGGAAAGAAAGAGTTTGATGTGAAGCAGATCCTGAGGCTCCGCTGGAGGTGGTTCAGTCACCCCTCGCAAGGCTCCACAGGCACGGGGGGC
>NW_010554436.1:0-17403 GCF_000687285.1 Phaethon lepturus | reverse complement strand
CAGTCGCGGGGTCTTGCCAGAAGCAGGAAGTATATGAGTACAGAGGGACACCGGTTCAGAACAGGTTGAAGAACCACTCTCGGGACAGAAATGGGCTGAAGAAAAACAGCAGTCCCGTCCACCACAATATACTGGCACCCGTGCCGGGTCCAACCCCGGGGCACCACCGATCCATTCAAACCTGGCATCAACAAAGTCTCATAGAACAGCTTCGATCAAACGAGGATATTCCCAAACCAAGCACAGAGGAAAACTGTGTCAAAGAAGATTCAAGTAAAACCACACAGGAGTTGCAGATGATCGCAGAAGAAAATTCAGATGAATCTACAGAGAGGTAGGAGTTTTAAAGTCTCACTTAGAAAGCCATACTTCTATCCAAGTTATTCCCTAAAACTGTCTTTGTTTTTATTCAGAGTTCCTTACTGCATTAGCCTCGGTTTATATATGTGCACACCCACAAGCAAATGAATAGGAACACATTCACATTAAAAAATGAACAGGAACGTTTTCATGAAATTTTGATCTTTGCTTAAGACACATCATTTCATAACTATTCCATAAAAATAAAATCTGGCACTTTGTCAAATTTCCTCTATTACACTTTACAGCACATTTTTTTTTGTCTTATTATGTTTAGATGCAATGAAATAATGATCCTTCTGAAATACTGTCCTCATTCTGACTTTATCAATGGGTGCAACTTTGACAAATGGGAACTGCTGGAGGTGCACCGTCTGTGTGGTTGCCATCGGTCTGTCAAATTTCTCACTGCTCTTTTTTTTTTTACTGCCTTCTTGACACGTATAATTAAGCTTGAACTAAGTGGAAAGGAAGCATCATTACTTGCTTTTTTTTAAAGGTTTATTTGAAATCACATTACTTTCACAGCTTGTTTAGTATACTAAGAACAAATACTTTCTTGCAAGGTCAGGTAAAAAAAAAATACAGCTATGAGACCTTAAAGGTGTAAGCACAAAGGAAGAGCTATTTTTAATACAGAGAAGAAAATATTAATACAAGTTATTTGATTAATCATACCGTTTATGATTTTTTCAAAATTGATGTCAGTGTTATTAGCTTATGCAGCAACAATTTTACCCCATGTTTACCCCACTTTGGACTCAAATTGTGCATTTATAATGTGATTATTTGCATCATTTGATGAGATTTCCATCAGTCTTTGGGAATAATTTAGGTTACTTACATTGTATTTAAATACAAATCTATCTTGCTTGAAGTTATAGTTTCTCTCAGTAAAAACAAAGCTGACAGTTTGTGTATTTTTAGCAGTTACTATTTTTCAAGTTGTACATCTGCTATAGGGAACATCCGCAGACTGGACAGAAAATAAAGGCATTCCAAAATGTCATTTTGAAAACAGCACTAGTAGTCAATGTGTACTTACCTGAAATTATTACAAAACAAAATCAGTGAGGTAGGAATATGGTAGTTCTGCATGTTTGTTAGTGTACTAGTTTGTGACATGTAAGAAGCATGCTCTTAGTATAACTTGTTTCGAATGGCAGTACAAATTTCCTGAGGAAGAAAAATTTAGGCACACCTTAGAAAGAAAGTCAATTTAATTTGAAGAGAAATAAGGAACACTGAATAATCAAAATAAGATTCTATATCAGGTGAAGAAGGAGGCAAAAAAAGCATAATGGATTCAGTTTGGAAGGTAATAAGGTACTGTCTTCTAAAATAAGATGTGACACTTTCTCCAGTTATATATAAACTTTCTGCTAAGACCTCATGAAGCTTTGTGCCTTCATATTAATTCAAATTTAATTTCTTCTCTTGAGCTGTTTAAATTTGCAGCTTTTAGAAAAGTTTGGGGAATGTATATATCTTATAAAGTATTGTTATATTCAAATAAGTGTATTTTCTGTAAAATTATCAGTAAAAGGTTTTTATGCCTCTTGTAGGTTGAAACCTACCTTAACATACACCTTAAAAGGCCAAATTTGTAAGAAATTGTTTAGAAATTGATTCATGACTCTGAGTTTCTCTGTAATTAAAATTTTATTCCAAGGAAATAAAATAGATCATTAAAGACACCTTAACATAGCTCCAATTTCTTAATTGTGTACCAACATAAATCATTGTTCTCTTCCACTATAGCATCCAGCACAGGCCACACACAAATTAATATGCTAATTGATTGGGCAGAAATTAAATACTGAGAAGAAAGAAAGAGAAGCAGCTTTATATTTATATCGATATCTAGTATGTGTAGTTGCTGGATATATTTTAACCTCTTCAGAACAATGGCTCATCTTATACCTTTGAAATCATCCTTTCAAATAATTTTGGGACTCCTTTTTCTTTACAAGTTCCAAGTAGTCATAATCGAGTGTAACCAATGGGATCTGCTAGTGATTAACACAACTGAAAAATCAGGCATTTGCAGGATATCTTGACTCCATCTTCTTACACTATGAAAGCCACTACATAAAGAACTGTACGATTATTGCAGCCATATGCTCTTTCACATTCATACCTGAGGACATCAAAGACAATCTCAACTAAATTTGCCTTTTATTCCATAAAAGGAACCATATCTTCAGAGAGGGTGTCTGTAACCCATTGAGTTTACCTCTGCTTGTAAAAGTCCCATTTCTAGCTGGACTCTAAAGCAGGACACGGATACATGTCAGCTGGACATTGGAAATAGTAGAAAAAGATAGAAAATCAGGCCAATGACTCAATCTTGAGCGGACAGTGAAAACAATTCTACTAGCAGCTTCATGCTTCCTACCAAAAAGATTTGGAAACGTGAAAACAGTATTCTCGATTTCTTCAGAAAAACTTGAGATGTCTTTCTCTAGAAACCTTAGGACTTAACGCTTTCAGTGATACCGACAAAGCACCCTGGGTTTTGATGAAATAAGGCTTGTTTATTGAGGAGGAAAGGTAAATAAAAAAGTTCCAAACAATAGTTCCATTTTGAATACTCTACCATCAATACACTTGTTTCTCCTTTCTTCAATCTTTTTTGGTACTTTTGTACCTAAATTAAATAGCACCTAAAGAACCCCTTCTGACCTACAAGCTTGTTCCTGAATGATATCCCATGAAAAATGACAGAGAAAGTAAATGAGAGCTTAAGTGACCAAAACTCAGTAGTTTTGTAGTAACAGTAGCCAGTTCAGGTGTGACCAACCAATAAATGCCAGGTGCATAACAGATAAATAAATTGCTTATTGGCACAAGGTTAGTATAGACTCTGGGTGTGCCTCGGGTCATATCCAGTGTTGCTAAGAGAACATACTCAACAGGTATCAAACATGATTCTAGAAGCATCTAAAATTATAGGCCTTGACCTGTTAGATCTTTATGGAAGCTGCATCTATAGTTTTGAAAAAAGCTGAACCGTAGAAGATAGATACACAGTTCGTTGACCTAGTCTGATTCTCAGCAATCTATTCCTTAAATGAGGATTGAGACCTCTTCACAGGCGAAAAACAGGGGAACTAGCTAAAACCTGAAGAGATACTAAGTTATTTTGTTTACTTATATGCTGTATTTCCCACTATAAAATATTATGGTATTAATGGGATGGTCAGAAAACTAAACCCACAGAATATGGCTATGCAAATGAAGAGCAAAATCCTTCGGAGATTTTAGGTTTGGCTTAAAGTAAGTAGTAACTTAAGTGAGCTCTAAAACAATGCATAGTAAATAAACTGTTGATTACTTCTGGTTCAGAAGGCATGGTTGTGGATTTTTGTGCACTTTAGTTACTTGATAATCATCTCCAATTTCCTCAAAATGTCTGGAATCTGTTGAGATTCAGGATCCTCCATCAGGGAGACCTTGAAGCAGTTCCATTTCTTTCAACGTGATCTGGCAGCAGTCCAGACAAATCAGCAAAAACTCAGAGAATTTGATTGCTAGATTTGGTTTTATGGTCGACAAAAACTTTGCTCTCGTGCGCAACACACAAACTGAAAAAGCACTGATATCTCCTAAGAAAGACGAATCCATGGTATTGAGTTACCATGATTGTTTCCCTTGATTACGTTGGACTCACAGACATGACTGTATTGACCTTTCAATTCTAATTAATTTTAATAGAATCTTTTGATGTCATTATCCAGGCAGTTGGTACTGATGTACATGGAAACAGATATTCAGGAGGAGTATCCTCTTAATTGAGGCAAAACATTTTCTGTGGTGACTATTTGTGATGTTCAGTTATTTTGCTAGTTAATCTTAAGACAGGAAAACTCATTTAAATTTTGGTTTTTTGGTCAGCTATATAGACATAACTAACAGACCATTTCCCTTACTGTCTCTGACATATACATACATACACACATACGTATACATGACTATTTCAGATATTGTCCCCTATATGAGGGCTTTCCCTGGAGTTCTATTTTTATTTCCAGCAGCAGATAGTAGCCTTGGCTTACTTTCCAGTGTGAAATAAAGGTATCACAAGGAGAACATACTCCTTTAATTCTTGCAGTATCCCAGAAGATATTGAACTGCTGGAAATGAATAAGTCAGCATGCAGTGCTTGACCCCAATTTCTTAAACATACGATGCCATTTTTTTGGTTAGCTAATGTGGCACAGATCAAGGATACATGCTGTCATGTTTCCTTCTGCTGAGCAGTTTTTTGGGGAGAGCCGTTACACTACACATTCATCATGTCCTCTAAAGTTTGTAACAGACACTCACTGAAATGATGTCTCCTTAATTTTTCAATAAAAAAGATCATTTCCAAAAAAGAAATCAGGTAATAATTTTCCTGGTAAAGATAGAACATAATAATTATTCTATGAAACCACTGGTCAAACCAGATTGAGAGGGGTTTTTGCATTAAGAGTACAGTTCTGGGTATCCAAATAAGAGTCCTACCACTGGTTCACGAGAATGACTGATAATGAATGACAAAGCATCTAGTAAATGGAAGGACTACGATGTATCCTTTGCAGACAAGTTGATAAAGTGCTGCATTCAGAGTAGTACATCATGACACTATTTTCCCCTCATAAATATGAATTCCGTTTTGTGAACCATCTCTGATGCTTAAGGCAAAAGTTTAGAAATTATTGTTCCTAACCTCACACAGCAGCAGCCTGTATTTTTAAATGAAAACATAACTGCTCCAATTTTATTTTCACTGAACTTCCAACATTTTGGAAAAAAGCTTTCAAAATTTTTAACTTTAACAAACAGAAGGTTTGCAAACATAATAAATACTGGACATGTAGTTAGGTGACATGTCAATCCTTCTATGACAAAGTTGGATCAACTACATGTAGGTGCTTCCTTGCTATCTGTAGAACAAATTAAGTTAATTATTTCCTTGATCTCTCCCCCAGGGGTATAGATAGCATATTGTTCCCCTTCTTCTTATTCCCACACTATTCTTCTTTACAGCATTCATTTATATATTTGAAAATTGCTATAAGTCTAAAGAACTGCAATTCTTGCAAATTTTTTTCAGAGGCCCTATGCTGGACAACTATGATCATGTTCTTTGCTCTCTTGACTTTCTCCAGCATGTCTGTACTTGCAGTGGTCAGATATGGTTATGTTCTGGTTAAAGCCTGGCGTAGAGAGCAGGATAACTTACGTGGCATTCTGACTCAAAAACCATTTGAATATCCTGCTCAGTGCTTTTTGGAAACAACATGGTGCTATTGCTCATGCCTGGCTTGTGATTCATGTGAGTCTCCTGACCCTGTACCAAAGACTGGTTCCGTAACCATCTGTACATTTTTGCAGTTATTTGTTCCTAAATATAAGACTTTACGCAAATAAATCCCATCTTATGTTTAGCAGATAATGTCTCAAATTTTCTGAGTTAATATTAAGTTCTGATCCTATTTAGTATCTCCAGTTTACTGACTTAATATTAAATTCTGATCCTATGCTCCAATACACTTGCAGCTCTTCTCAGCTTGGCATGACCTTCAATTGTAATAAAGTTCCTATCAAAGCTTTCTCTTTATTTCCTCCTCCCTCCAAGTAATTTAGAAAATTTATGAAAAGTCATAGTGGAACTTCAGTGGAGGGTTCCTTAGGAACCCAGTTTGATTTAGCTTTCTATTTATCAGTGAACCATTGATAACTACTTTAAAAGTATGATTTCAAACCAGCTTCACACCCATTCCATAGTGGTTTACTCCAAACAGTACTTCAGGTTGAACTTAGTACTGTCTCATATGAGACAGTGGCAAAGAATATTCTCATGTCCAAATATTTGTTTTCTGTTCTCTATAATGCCTGCTACAACCTATTAATGATGGACTTCAGTTTATTTTGACATGTTATTCTCGCCAAATTCTTGCTGACTGTTAGTCTTCTCTTCTAAGTTCTTAGAAATAATAATTATATTATTTTCACATTGCACAAATTTGCAAGAAGGAAGAGCTAGGAAAAGAAATTGCGTTTCTGTCCTGTGGGGAATTTTGCGGTTTCTTTCCTACTTATAAGAACTCAATATATATTCAGCAGAGTATTTTAAAAAGATGATTTTATGCCAGTCTGCTATGGATAACCAAAATGCTTCATTACTACTGCAGGGACAAGCAAAAACTAATTGTCTTCTAAAGATGACCTTTAACTAAAGGTCAGAATATGAATTTGAAATTGGAGACATTTGAAATGGGTTATTTAAGACATTGTAGCTGATTTCCTCTCAGAAGTGATGCTTGAACAGCTCACGTGGCCTTTCAATACTTTAGTGCAGTGGAAGAGCAGTTTGCAGCAGGGGAGCAAGGGTGACATTCGAAGCAGTGATGGTTGATGAACATGTCATTGGCATCAGTGAGATGCTGCATCTGCTGAGATTACTTAAGTTTTACTTATGAACAAAGCCACATGCAGTACATGAGATAATTAGTGAAATTAAGCTGAATTTAGTAGCATTTTAATGAAATTCATTCATAACTAGTTGAAAAAAGCTAGGTGAGAGTAACTGAGAAAATTTTCCTTCGATATCTACTATTTGCCAAGGGTAGAAAATTTGTGAAGTTATAGTAAGTGACATCTGAAACAGGGTTAAAATCTAAGAGAATTACCTTTTTTCCCAGAAGTCGATGATTCACAAGGAGGGATGGGACTTTTTAGGTGATGTGCAAATGTAGTGAACAGTGACCAGTGAAGTAATTCTCACTAAACAAATGCTATTGCCTCATACAAGAGCTCTTGGTACAGAAATTAGAATTAATATGTTTCAAAGGCATCCTCAGCAGATTTTATTCCTGCTATTATGACATCTTACCAGGAACTTGAAAAGGCAAAAATTACGTGAAATTCAAGTGGATTGAAAGAGTTATTAAAGAATAAAAGAAGAAGTAGCTTTGTATTTTGAAATTAATTTTATATTTAGCCTGTGGAAGGAGTGGATATTTATTCAAAACATTTTTTTCATAGCTACATAGACAGAATCATCGAATAATTTAAGCTGAAAAGGACCTCTGGATGTCATTAAGTCTAGCCCATCTCCCCACCCCCCACAAAATAGGCTATTATGGGAAATACTATGGCTTACTAAAAACACACAATATTTTACAGGCTTACATTTAACATGCACAGTTTTCAAAGACGAATTATTGCAGGCAAGGGAAAAAATGCCATTTAATAGAAATTTAAGAAACTAAGACAATTCTATTAATTTCAAAACAATTTCTTTTTTTTTATTCAATTAGCTTCTCATTTCCACTCTACACAGCTTGCTCCCAGCAAAGACAGCTGTTAAATGACTTTTTAAAGAGTTATCACTGTTCTTAAAACCACTTCTTAATGTCTCCAGAAAGAGTTAAGGAGATGATTAAACACATGTGACCAATGCAGAGCAGTTTTTCACACTGACTGAACATATGCAATTGTAAAATCAACAGGACATTGTATGGTTGTTGAAGCCTTCTTGGAAAAGAGGGAGAGAGTTTGCTTGATCTGAAAGGTATAGCTAGACAGCATTCTGAAAGAAACGCACAATTTATTTACACTGTTGTTTTGTGGCTGAATTGTTTACTTTGAACTATTTGAAATATTGTAATGAGGAACGTTACTAAAATCTTTCACATTTAAAGAAAGAGATTTGTTTGTTACAGCCGAACAGCTAAGTTAGCCCAATAAAAAAACAATTTAGTTTGGCTCCTTTCATTCTGCTAGAATGAAACAATGATACTATATTTAGAGGATTATTATATCAGGTGATAAGACAAAGAATGTGGCTTGTGTATGGCATACTTGTAGGTATGCAGGCTAAAGGAATACAAAAATGAAGCTGAAGTACTGTCAGGATTCACAGAAAGAGCTTAAGGTAAGTATAGGAAATAAACTCAGAAATAATCTTGAAAACAAAACTATAATAAAACTTCCTCCTCTGTGAAATCAGACTCCACCTCAGTGACTCTATCATCACATACATTGGCAGGAGAACTTCCCACGCAGCTCTGACAACAAATCTTCTCCCAGTCTACCTCCTCCTTTTCCAAGTAAATGCTTAATAGTCAAAACTCAGTTCAAAGCTAATTAAAATAGATAGAAAGAGAACTTAGAGCCTGGCTCTTTCCAACAATTCTGCCTATCCAATTATTAGCATAAAACATGTTTCACATCATTCCAGTAACTGTTTCCATTCTATATGATAAGTCAGGATGTTTCACTGAAAGTCTGTCTGGAGGCCACCCTGCCTTGTAGCCATTACTTCATTTGAGGTTGAAATATATGATATGTATCTAAATGACTACAGTTTAAAAAAGTGTTCTGTCAGGAAATAGGTACTATATTCTCATGCTGTGTTCTACAGCTGCACGAGGCTGCCTTATTGGGAAATAGCACATGAAGAACACATGATTAAATGTTTTCTTCAGTGTTTTCTCAGCTATTACCCACTTAGGCTAAACAAACATATTCACTGGAAAAGAAAGCAATGTCTGATACCTGTTTCTTTCTTTGCTTTTGCTATGTGTATTTTGAAAAACTTTGGAGAAGCTTCTAGATATCTTACCTGTATATTAACATTTGATTTAATCAAATTCAAGCTCTCTCAGCCAGCCTCTAACTTTTTGAATGTATGACTTAATGACTAGTTGCATTAGGATCTGAAAACCAATGTCCCTGGATTCTGTCTCAGATTTGTTGCTTGCTTCTTATATAAATTCAGAGAAATCACTTAGCCTCTTGCTGTCACGGTTTGCTCATGTAAAAGACAGCATTTGATATCTGTTTTCCTAAGCACACAATACGAACTGATCGGTGTTTTCAAGCACCATAATTTGCCTACAAACTGCTACTAAAATGCAAAGTGGAATGCGTGCACATTATGATTGATGCATTATACTGTATAGCTGCACAGCTTATCTTCTCACGATAATACTATCACAAAAATCAATGTCTACTTCTTTAACTAGAAGTTTTCTGTTACAATAAGTTGTAGAGACGATCAATATAATAAAATGTTTTGAACAGCAAACATAAAGGGAATACATTTGATAAGGTGGAAAGCCACTGTCACCATTTGCTATGCTTCAGTTTACCTGATAAACTAATCAGAAGTCAAGAGGAAGGGAGGCATTCTTGCAAGAAATGAGCATTTTCAAAGCTTGTTCATTTTAATAGAAGTTGATAAAATGAAGAACCTTTTTTAACTGGGCAAATATACCTTGATTTAAATGGAAATTGTGAGCAAACCAGTAAGAAATCCTAGGAGTTGGAGAAAAGCTATTTTAAGCTATTACATATGGTTTGCGTTGCTAG
Source organism: Phaethon lepturus (assembly GCF_000687285.1). Taxonomy (NCBI): domain Eukaryota; kingdom Metazoa; phylum Chordata; class Aves; order Phaethontiformes; family Phaethontidae; genus Phaethon; species Phaethon lepturus. Next base: position 7,677 of record NW_010554436.1, on the reverse strand, counting down.
GGAAACCTCTCTTACAGTGTTCATGTAGCACAGATGCTCAGGAGAGCTCTGTGTCTCCATGTCATACCATTTCAGAATGCTTCAGAATGTGAAGAAATAGAGATGCATATATACACACATGCAGACAAAAATACCTCTGTAATTTTATCTTAGTCATGTTCTGTGTCTGGTGGAAGTTCTTTCCATTTCTGCCATGACCATGGCGATAAATCAAAAGCTCAGTAAGTAAAAACCTCTGTTTCCAGACTGAGGATATTTGTTCAAATACTACCTTCAGTTTTGATCCATTTGGGTTCACATTTTTGAAACATTTTGTGTTCACAGGCATCTATTTAGAACAATAGATTTGCCTTTGCTGTATACGGAGGGAAAATGCAAAGAGAAAGACCAGCTCTGGTGACACCGTTTCTGGCCCACCCTTTTGACCCCAGGGCAGATGTGACTTGACAAAACATATCAGAGAACCTGCTCCATGCAGGCTTTACTGCCACGGAGTTCTGCATTCTCCTTTACCTCTTTAGTGACAGGCAGGTGACAGCCTGGGAGGCAGTTGCAGTCTGCCGTGGTCAGAGACACACCTGCCTCTCTGTTGAGCAGGAAGGAGGGCCAGATGCTGAGCATGTCACGGAGCATGACAAGGTATGTTGTCTTTTCTTTTCCTTGTCGGAGAGCAACAGCTCCAGAAATTTGGAAAACGTTGGATTTGAATGACTGGAAAATAATTACTTTTTTCAAATTTTGCAATATTTCAGTCTCTCAGTTTCAAAAGACCTTGTTTATAATTTTGGGAATGGCATACTATTACTGTACACCACTATCCACTCTTGGTGCACTCTTGGATCCCACTACAAAGAGGGTGCAGCCTCACTGTCTACCCAAGCAAGGTACTTCAAAATTGCATTAAAACAATTCATGAATTCAGCTATGTGAATTGTAACACGGTGCAGGATGGACCTGCGAATCCATGCAGAATCACATTTTGGGGACAAGCGTACACGCGGTCACATAATAGGTATATAACTAGTCTTATGAGTGTGCTGCAAGCTCAGAGAGCAGCTTTTCAGAGTTTTATTATTGGACCATGTGGTATGCCAGTCACCAGGATTTTAAGTACTAATCTTGTAATGCCTTGAAGGTTTTATTTAAAATTTAACAATTTGTAGTTTGAACACTCTTCAATAAAATAAAAAAGACAACAAAAATGTTTTTTTAAGAAAAAATTTTTTAGAAAGCTGAAAATTAAGCCAATCTATGGATATTGTCACCCCATATTGAAGGCACCCTATAATGTGCTATTAAAGGCAGTTGACTTTTGTCAAGAATAAAGACATACTCTGAACAAAAAAATGTGGTGTTCTACAGTTTGAAATTGTGTTTATAATGGATATATATTGATCTAACCAAACATTAATTACTGTAGAACACAAACTTGCCAGTATTGCATATTTGTGAACCATAATCTTATTTACATACCAGAGAGCAATGTAAGAAAAAGGAGGAGATAGCAGGTTAGAGATTTGTAGGGTCTCAGCACCACCAAGAGAGGCTTAGGCTAGGTAGGAAAGAGGCAGAAATTGATTCTTGCTACAAAGTAATTTAATTGAGGTACTGAAAACTATCAGTTATTTCGAACATCACAACTATAGTTTTCTGCAGAAAGTTCTCTATTTTGTCCAATACACTGGAGAATTTTGTGCTCCTTTTCTGGGTCATGCAGTGTAATTCAAAACATATTTAAACACTGAACTATGATTGTATCAAACATACATAGATATCTTTTAGCACAATACTTTGTAAAAAGCATTTAGAGATTGAAATGCTTTGTTCTGAGTGATGATTTTCACAACTGTCTCATAGCGGACTTTCACCGAAGATTGTCTGCAGTCTATCCATCTGCTCATTCTGGCCATGTAAACACAGAAAACTACGTGTAAGCCCAGAAATTCCCTCCTATGCCATTACTTACCCCCTTCCCGCCCCATGTGACAGTACAGTGGCTTAGGATGGACTTTTGATCTCTCGCTCTGAGATGCTTGACCTAGTAAAATCATCCAGCAGTACAGCCAACTCAATGTCTTGATACATCTTGTCACAGTGGATTTACAGGCAGTGTAAGACAGCTTTCTGGGAAGTTACAGCGTTGTGATCATGCAGGAGCCAGACTTTTCAATCAGAACACAATGAAGCAGTGAGAAAAGCACAGAAAGGAACAAGGTTGTAGGTCAGGACTAATTTTTTGTCTTAATTTGTTTTTTTCATTCACTTAAAAAATCACAAATTCTTTATACAAAATATAAGAGAAATTTAGATTATCTTGCTGTTCCAACGTGCCAATAAAGTTGCTCAGCATGAAGATCCCATGGGATGTCACAAAGCAGTAGAGTTTGTATGTGCCTCTTACTCCCTCATTCAATATGTAGCTCAATTACTAGTTAGCTGTTTAAAATTTCCTTGTAGTCTTTCACTTAGTGTTACGGTGAATTTGAACCCAAATTTAACATAATTAATAAAAAAACAAAATCAGGACTGGAAGGAGTTTGGCCTGTTCAGTGCGGGAGCAGTAAAGCTCCTATATGTTTACTAGCAAGCTGCTGAGCTTTCATTCTTCATCTGGAGTCTGGAGTTATTTCCTTACAGATTTTAAACAATATATCACATTGATACCTCATCTTTGAATTTTCACAAGTTGTTTTCTTTTAAGTCTCTACAGTTCCTAAAACATCCTTTGTTGTTCCCCATATGTCAAGCCGTTAAGTCAAAAGGCTGTTATTTCACTTTTACTGGCTACTGCTGTGACATTTCATAAATCAATTGATGGTAAAACCCACAAATTTTTACCCTTTCTAATAAGTAGCTTTCAATCATAACCATATTTTAAAATAATTTTGGAGAATAATATAGCTGAAATGTGAATTTTCTAATTTCTAGACTCCTAAGTTTCTTGTCTGTTATTTTTTTATTCTATAAACTGTGGCTGATCTTTCTGGTTTTCCTATACCCCAAGTACTCTCTCTCAAATGCAAGATGAATTTCTAAAGTAGTTTATTTAGAGGAAAGACTTACAATATATCGAGGTGATCTGTACACTTATGGCAAGATAGAAAGGTAAGACCTCAGCAAAAAAGCATCCTGACCCAGAAGCAATGTAAATCTAGTTTCAGCTTTACCTGTTCAATTTAATACATCAATATTTCACATTGCATTTGGAGGGAACATCAATTTTATTCAATAAAGAGGTGTTCAGCAGACAGTATCTAGCAGAAGGTGAGCAGGAAAGGCTGACCTACCCTTAAAACATTTGATTAGCGTTTGTTTGATCTTCTTGCTGATGGAAACATGGTCAGTAGGAACATAGTAGAATATATGTTATCATATTGCACAAAGATTAAACAACTAAGAGCAGTTTTCTACAGTCATAAGAGAAAACTATGAGAAACTGAGCAACTTCCCAAAAGACAAGCTAGTTCATCATAATTTACAGCGAGGGGAGCATCAATGCTTTCAGGACAACTTTAAAACATGTAGATGGTAACAGATGAGTATTTACATTAATCTACTTAAAGCCTTTTTACTCTCCAATTGCCATCCTCATTAAGTATATTATTACCCCTTTCGAGCTTTTCAAATTACCAGGAGTCATAGGACCCAAAGATCACAGGATTGTTGGGACTGGAAGGGATGTCAGGAGGTCTCTAGCCCAATCCCTGCTCAAAGCAGGATCAGCTGTGAGATCAGCCCAGGTTGCTCTGGGCTTTTTCCAGTTGGGTCTTGAAAACTTCTACGGATAGAGACTACATGACCTGGTGAATAGTCTTAAGATGTATCTTGTAGCATATTTTCACTGAAACAATACAGGTTGCAAGCAACCTAAACAATTAATCCCTACTTCAGCAGGCAGAAAACAAATCTAAGGAAAGATTTGGTTTTTCTATCAAGATTACCTATGACAGCATATTATTGCATGCTTCATTTAGTTATTGTTATATTACAACCTCAGCAAAAGTTGTAATACATATTTTATTGAATACAAATGATAAAATTCCTCTGTTATTTTTTGTAAGATCACATTAGAATGTGATTTTGCCTCCCTCTAGCCTGAATAGTGAATAGTACAGCCACTCCAGGAAAACCTCTGTCATAATAATACTATAAGCAATATTTTCTGCAGTTCATATCAGTTCCATGTGTAGTTTACAGCCTTTCTTTGTTTTTCTTTTGGTTTCATATACTACTTCGATTTAGTTTCATGATTTTATTCCAATTCAATTACAGTGAGCTCATGTTGACACAGACCCTGGCTTGTTAGAGCAGTTATCACCAACGGCATCACAAGTACAGGTTTTCTTAAGACATGTGGTCAGAAATGGTGTTAAATACACCTGATACGGTCAAATAAAAGTAGACCTAATAGCCTATCTGTAAAGGTTGTGAAGACAGTTCTCTTTCTTTCTTACAGAGATGCTATGGACATGAATAGCAATTATTGTTAAGTTGGTGTCTCAAAAACCTACTTTCAGAGGAAGCATACTAGATGTTCAGTGATAAATGCATATAATAGTAGCAAACATGCATATAATGAGTACTAAGGTTTTTCTCAGATATTATAAAAGCAAAAGTCAGGACAAGGGCAGGAGATAAAGAACAACAGTCTACATAATTTATAACATTAATAATTCCTTCCAGTATATATGGGAGGGTATTCAACGCATGCTGGTTTTGTCATACTGACTTCAAAGCAAATCCGCTCAATTGAGCCAGATATGAATATAGCAGGCTAAGTTATTTTAATACCTTTCTAGATCTAGGTTTGAGTTATGTTTTCTGACAGAAAACTAGAAGATAACAACTAGCTGAAGAATACTTTTCTATCAGGATATCTGTACCTATGAACACGTAGAAATATTTGGCTACCACAGAGGGAAACACTCTCAGGATATAATTACACAATTAAGATGAGGGAAGAATTGACCATAGATAAAATTATGTAGCTAACAAAACCTTATAGAATAGAAAACTTCAGTCTACCTCTCAAGTGTACTTTCTATCTGTGAGGCTGACCATACCTTTTTATACATTCTCTCTCACAATCTTCTAAAAAATATGTAATTATGATAAGCTAAAAGGAAAAGTACAAAACCAAAAAGTCTGGTGATCCCAACATGAAACAACTTCAGGTCAGTAGTAAAAAGAGTCTCATGAACTAAGTAGGTGATTTTTGTTTTAATCACTTCCTTATTGTATCCTCCGTTAATTCTGAGATATAGATTAGGAGAATAATAAACATTCCCTTTCCCCTTAATTTGGATAGAGAGAAAAATCAACAGTAGCTTTGAGACTGATCAGTTAATACTCCTACAGCACACCTGGTGAACAGGACACACTGGCTAAATAGGTTAAGATTCACACATTTTTTTTGATTGCAGTAGTGTTTCGCCTTGAATGAGTTATCCAGCAGATCAGCTGAATCAGGGGAGGAGCTATTTTGGGACAAGTGACAGAATTTTACATCACTGGGGAAACGTCATGTAAAGTGAAGTGAAATTTAAAATGGTGCCTTCAGCTGAAGTGGGGATTGTCACTTTTTCCCATTTAAGTGAAATGTAAGTCTTGTTATTGCTTAGTTAGAATCTAAACAGGTAAAAGTAGAAAAGAAAAAGATGCAAAAAATGAAATGGTCATGGCAACTACAAGAAGAGAGTCCCTTTGCCTTTGATGAAGTACAAAAAAGAAGCGAGAAGCATGTATTAAGGTATTATGGTAGTGGTTTGAGTTTTCATAAGTCAAGAGGTCTTAAAGAATCTCACAGCAGTAACCATATCTGATTAGCTGCAAGGCTCAAAACAATAGGGGCAAGGATAGTTGCTATTGCAACGTTACTCTCTGGCTTTTCAAAATTCTGTTCACTGGAGATGGAACCACTTCACATTCAGTTTTTCCTTATACTTGTATCTCCCAAGCTCCCCTGTGTCCCACGTTTGCCAACAATAGTGAACGGGGGTATATAAAGCAGGTCTTCTTCCCCACAATCTCTCCCATCAGGAGGCTTTCTGAAAGGTGCTTAATGAACTAAGAAACACGGACTTAATTAGTTTCATCTGGCAATGGTAAGTTTGGATTTAAAACAAAATTTTTTGCCATTGGTTTGTATTTTTTTGTGTGCTCTACATAAAAATGCCACAAGCTGATGTCCAGCATTTAGTAATAACTTTCCATTTTGTACATTTTGACAGCTTGAGATAATAGTGTATCTTGCTTTCCGGTCACATAATTTTTTCTTCTTTAGAAAGATGACATTCAATTATCTAACAATATTATCACTAGCTACAAGACAGTTGAGCAAGAAGTGGCTAGCCTGACCAAATTTCTCCTTCTTGACTTTTGGTTAAGCATGCTGGTTCAGAGAAGAGGACAGGCTTTCTCTTGCTATAGTAAATAATAACTACAGGTCCTAATCATCACTGATATAAACAACATCATGGCTAATGTCTTCAGTTTCTATGAAGTTGCTGCTTTCTACATCAGTATTTAATTTAGTATTTTTAAGATAGTTCAAAAACATCTATTGATATTAGTGTATGGAAATTAATTTTATTACTGATGAACCAGAGCAAGATTCAATTTTTGTAATTTTCTTTTCCTTATATGGCATCTGCTTAACTTTGTGTAGTTATAAAGGAATGGCATGCAGACTTTACATCTAATTGAGTCTAAACGAATTTTCAGCAGTTACTTGTAATCTCAAAATATCTACTTCAAAACTTTCTGTCTGGCAGTAGTAAGATGATAACTTTTATATACATGCAAACAAAGAGTAAAAAGTGACCTTGAGTATTGTTTATGATTAGAGAAAAAAAGCACATGCGTATTTTAGGTAAGTAGCCCCCACTACCTTTGGCATTATCAGAACAAAGGTTAATTTTAAGTTGGTAATATACATACTTCTATCTTTTTTACCCGAAACGTTTCACTTAGTTATTATTCTCTACTATATAATGTAAATGAATGCAGTGTTAATTCTCCTGGAGGATAATGTTCTTGAATGGTGTTTTAAGATGGCATTAATTTAAATGATTTGTCCAAGACACTCACTTCATCATTGAATATAGACATATATCTATTATAATAAAACACTCACGGACATACAGGCAGTGTGCTCTCCAGGCTGATTAGATATTGCTAGAGCTCAAATTTTTAAGGAAGTATCTCGTGCTATAAAATACGTGTTAAGTCATGCCATTATAATGTTTATAGTAAAGTTTCATATTCAGATTAGTCTGACTCAATAAGAGAATAACTATTTAAATTGAATACTCCTACTATATGACAAATTTTAACACTGACAGGTCGCTGTGATAAAGTCCCTAGTTACACTGTTTAACCCAATGGCCATCAAATACCAGAAGAAACATTTGCTGATTTTTGCTCCTGCTGTCCTTTTAGTGAATTCAACAAACACCAGCTCACTAGAAACTTTGCCCTTTGGGCATCTATCGCAGAACTGTGGGCTGTGCTCCAGGTGGATCATGCGAAGCCTCAGAGGCCAGTGGGACATACTCCATGGCCTTTCCTAACCTATCATTCTGACTTAAGAGGAGTGGAGGCCAGCTGACTCCTAATTTTAACATCTCTTGAAATTTGTGAATGAGTCTGCAACAAATTACAGAATCACAGAATCAC
>NW_010554435.1:0-200 GCF_000687285.1 Phaethon lepturus | reverse complement strand
GAAATAAAGAGGGGCGCCTCGCTCATGAGCAGGGTCTCAATCTCTGCGGCGTGTGGCGGGACCCTGCCTACGGGCCGGGTTGCCAGCTCCAGCATCGCCTTCGGAGGGAGCGGGATTGGGCCGCAGCGCTGCCCGGCAGGGCGCCGAAGGCTGACCCGGGGGGGCTGCAGGGGTGCAGAGGGCAGGGTGGCACAGAGGGG
>NW_010554434.1:0-7205 GCF_000687285.1 Phaethon lepturus | reverse complement strand
CTCCATGTGCCTTAGCATAGCTTCTGGGAAGTTCTGCTCCATGATTGTCCTGGGCACACAGGTGAGGCTGACAGGTCAGTAGTTCCCAGGGTCCTTCTTGCTACCTTTTTTAAGACTGGGTGCAATGTTTCCCTTTTTCCAGTCTCCAGGGACTTCACCTGGGTGCCAGAACTTCTCAAGTACCATGGAGGGTGGCTTAGCAACTACATAATCCACTTCCCTCAGGTCTTTGGGATGCATCTCATCACGTCCTATAGACTTGTGTATGTTCAGGTTCCTCAGGTGGTCTCGAACCTCATCTTCTCTTGCAGTGGGAGAGACTTTGCTCTTACAGTCCTCTTCTTGCAGTACATTCCTCAAGAGGTGCCCTGCACCCCTCCTCCTTTGCCTGACCTTTCTGAACAGCATGTAGCCACTGATAGCCACACTTCAGTTATGGAATTCGTCCCACCAAGTTTCAGTAATGGCAGCTAAGTCATAGCTTTCTAGCAGTGCGGTGGCTTCCAACTCCTCCTGTTTGTTGCCCATGCTGCATGCATTAGTGCAGATGCACTTCAGCTGTGCTGTTGACCATGTTACCTCTTAGAGGAACCTCCTTTAGTTCCTCTGAGGTCTTTCTCTGGTGCAACAGGCTGAGGGGCCTCGTTTGCACCCTGTCCCTCTAACCTTCCTGTGTCATTCCACAGCTTACTGTGGGTGAGCCTGATATTATCCCCGTGCCCTAACTTTTCATCAGCCCTGAAGTGGTCAGGCAATTGGACTAGATGATCATTGTAAATCCGTCACAAGTGAACTATTCTATTCTGTTCTGTTCTGTTCTGTTCTGTTCTATTCTATTCTGTTCTATGTTTATTTTGGCGTAAGACCTACCATAACAAAGAATTGAGTGGTCCACATTGAGCACACGAATGTTAATAACAGGTGGAGATGTTAATTTGTACTGACATCGGTATGTTAGAATTGATTTGACAATGAATTTGAGTTAGTTGACAATTAATGTATCAATGTGCTACATCTTGGCTAGACAGCCAAGCTTGCACTACCTTTGGACACTACGTGTCAATAGCTCAGGTATTCTTAAAAACAGAGTCGGGGTAACACAGATTTCAATGTTTGCTAACAATGTAAGCTGTGTCTCTGAGGCATGCTAGTGGGGAGATAACCATCACTGCAGTGAAGAAAGGAGGTTGTCATGACATGGGTATCAGTCTCTTCTCCCAAGAAACAAGTGATAGGAAGAGAGGAAATGGCCTCAAGTTGCACCAGGGGGGGGTTTAGATGGGATAGCAGGAAAAATTTCTTTACTGAAAGGGTTGTCAAGCATTGGAACAGGCTGCCCAGGGAGGTGGTGGAGTCACCGTTCCTGGAGGTATTTAAAACACGTGTAGATGTGGTGCTTAGGGACATGGTTTCATGGTCAGCTTGGCAGTGTTAGATTAACAGTTGGACTCAATGACCTTAAAGGTCCTTTCCAATCTAAACGATTCTATGATTCTATATAGGTAAGGAAGTCCCTATAAAATAAGCAACATTGTTGTCAGAAAAAGGGATTTAGTTATTAAACTGTTAAGAGCGGAGAGATGGGGGTTTTTTTTCCAAAATATAAATAACTTGTCTAGAGCATGAGAGAACTGAAAAGTAACAGCCAGGTAAACAGTATTTCCTGTGGCAGGTAGCAACAGCTACTGACATGTATTCAACACAAAACATGTTCTGCAGATGTTCAGATGTAGCAGTCCACAGCAAATGGTACTCACTGGGGCTCACATCTCATACTCCCCAACAGCAGGAACTGCTTCTGGGAGCTCTGTGTAGAGATGATTGTGAAACCCTTCTCAGTGACTCAACAACAAATACATACATGTGGTTTGCCAAGAGACATTTTAGCCCATAGACAGCAGTAGGAACATTTCATGAACGCAGACAGGATGTGGCAAGCATGAGGCTCAATCCCAGAAGTTCTTCAGCAGTATTTTTCTTCATGACAGCAAGTTAAAGGTGTATGAGGGTGAGTTTGTCTGTTCTGTCTGAAATATATCATTGACATTCAGGCTACATTTAGATAATGCACCTCAGGAGCAGCCCAGCTTTGCAGCAGCACAGAGCTCAGCATGTACTATAGGAACAGAGTAAGTCCTTGGCCACAGCAAGTTTCAAGATATTCACACTTTTAATGGCACCCAAGCAATTCAATTTAAAGCTGACTTGGTTGTCTTCAAACGACACTGCTTCCAAAATAGGCTATATAGCTATCTTAAATCAGGTTAGAAACTGGTTTGATCATGAAGGTTAAGTTCATTCTGTTTAATTTTAGAAATTCAATTGCCATATGAGAGGCCTGAAGGTATCCGAAACACCCGTAGTGGGCTGGCAGATATGAGACAGGACATATGATAAGGTCATGCCTTCTGCACAGGCACCTGAAGGCCAGGTAATTTATTCTAGGGCCTTTCAAATAGCACTTGGTGCTTACATTTAAACAGCTACATCAAGCACAAGCTGTTCAGAAGTCAATCACCTGGGACAAGATCCAGTTGCCTACATCTACATGCACGGTGCTGATTACTTAATGCCAAAGACTCAGCTACCCAAGACATCCACACAGAACAGGGAGACATGACACAAAACAAACGGGTGCCTATGTCTTTCTGTAGAAGCACCTGAAAGCCACCTGGGACACTGCACCTCAGATTTTCTTATGTGCTTAAGTATGGGCAATTGAAACTTTCCCCCAAGTTGGCTCTGATTCAAGGTTCAGATACTTGATTTAGTATATAAACCTAATATAGCTGTCTACATATAAATTAGTCAATGGAGATCTAATGCATACACTGGAAGGGACTAGAGAACTGATCAAATGCGTCTATTTTGTTTATCTGTCATCTGACGTCATGGGTCTCAATTCTACCTAAGCTCCCAAACCAGGACATTCCCACTCATGAAACCTTTCATGTGACAGACAAAAGCTTACCTCTAGAATTCAACATCTAATTCCCCTGCACCTTTGGGGCTGCTACCCCAAATTTTCAAATTCTATACCAAACCCTGCTGTAACAAAACAAACAAATGTGTGGGTGTGAACTTGTGCTTGAACTTGACTCCCCAAACTTAGCATTGCCAGACCTAAAACTTAATCACTAGCAATTTAACGTTATACACTAATTCTGTATTTTTAAAACTCTGTGAATCCTGTTACAGCTCTATAATGTAAAAAGCTGCTACAAACCAAGCCTGGAAATATGGACTTACATTAATTCAGTCAGATTTTATGACAACTGTGTAACATGCATATGTAGCTACAAACTATTGCAACAGAGCTCTTAGAATGAGCTAGTTCCTCTCATAAACACTTCCTTTCCCCTTTTTTTCCTTTTTCTCATTTTTAAGGATTTATTTACTTTTCTGGTCCAAAAGCCTATAAATATGGCAGAGAGAAGGAAAATTTAATTAATATTGTGAAAACCAGTTCTTAGATTGATTTTTATAACAGTCCTTGGCAGATCATCGGATGGAAGTAGAAGTGAAAACTGGACCATCAGGACCAGAAAGAAGGTTACTCCTTTTCTAAGTTTTTCCTTTTATGTAAACACAGAGCACAATGACTGCTACAACTCAGCCCAACAATGTAAAACTATTTCAATAAACACATCGGTGTTGGCATTTTGAAGAACTTCAGTCTCACCTCAGAAACTCCTGGACCCAGAATATTATTACTTTTCTTCTACCTAGACTAAATTCTAATGAAATTCAATGAGAAATGTTTTCTGACCAGTTCCTAAAGACCTGCATTTCCAGGGAACAGGGTGACATAATGGGAAACCACAGCAGAAGCTGTGACTAACCACACCCTTTCCTGATGGAACCAGCAAAAATATTGCAGAAAGAGTAGCTCTCTGGAGGAAGAACTGCTCTTGTGGTTTAAGAGGTTCTATGCAAGACAGATGAGCAGAGCAGCAAATATTCACACCCACCCAATGTCTAATTATTGGAGTTCAATCTACACCCTCTTCAGTCTGACCATTCATCAACACAATCTGTTTTCATCAGGGAAAAGGTGGTGACAGAGCAGAAACTAATCACCACTTCTCCATTTTCGTTTGAAAGCTTATTGAGTCATCTTATGAATGAGGCCTGACACAGTAACTACACAATTATTTAGTTGAAAACAGTGATAGAGGATTTGTGTATCACTCATTAAAACACCGGTGAAGCACAGTTTGAAGTATGGATATGCATGGTCTGGTGCTTTTTGTTGTCATCCTGTTGTCAGAGTTGTTTGCATTAAACAAAAAAAATTGATATGTAATCATATGTACCTTTTATATTCCTTCCTTTGCATGCCAATCACAAATTTTTTGCCCAGTAACTGTTCCAGGCAGAACTCTTTAGATGACCGCCAAAAGACTGGCAATGGATCAGGCTTACAGAGAAACTTCAAGTGTGTAAAACACTTGCAGCCAAAGCAATTTAAGCAAGACCTTCTCTGCCTCTCTTTCATTTACTTATATGACAGAAAAAGCCATTTTAACCCCCTGAAGAGCCTGAGACCAAGGTATAAGTGGGCCATAAAGCTGTTATGCCTCCTCTGAGAACTGTGGAACACATGCAGAAAACAAATATATTTCATTTCAGGTATCTGCAATTCATTGAATTATTTTTAGTCTTCTGTCTCACTTCTTGTGGATGAGTCTTCCTTTATACCTACTTCAGAACAAAGCCAAGTGACAAAAAAACTGTGATCCAAAACTGGAACAAATTTGTCCTTGTGTGGGACTACTACAATTAACCTCCTGTTTTGCACATCCAAATGAGAGTCCTGCATATACATCCCTTTATTTTCTACTGCCATCAGTGAAAAACAAAAATTTTTCATCTCTAGCTCTTTCAGCAAAAAAGTGCAAGCAATGTTTGTGAAACACGCTGATAAAAGGGAACAGCTATTTATTGCTGTTATTGAATTTAGCAGGCATTATTGAGCAATCCTGAAAATCAGTATAAACAGACAAGGAAACAGTTGTCAAGAATTTAAGAGGCTTGTTCAAAGCCATAAAGCTATGAGAAAACACAGTAACTCTTTGCAACAGTGTCCATAAAAGACTGACTAAGATAAAGGCAGATTACTTTCCCAAGATAAGAAATGCAGGTGCCATTTTAACATATGAATTCTCCATGTCATCAAGATCTTACATTGAGAGTCTGATTTTTTTCGGTAATACACCTCCTAGATGCAAACTTGGAGAAGCCATGCCACCACCTCTCCACTGGAAGAGAATCCCCTCATACAAAGAAAACAGGACATTTAATCAGATTTCGGCCTTGTGGACAGAGAGGTCAGAGGTTCATTTAGGACGAGAGGAAATGGCCTCAAGTTGTTCCTCCTCAAGAGGTTTAGATTGGATATCAGGAAAAATTTCTTCACTGAGAGAGTGGTCAAGCATTGGAACAGGCTGCCCAGGGAGGTGGTGGATTCACTATCTCTGGAAGCATCCAAAAACATGTGGACGTGGCGCTTCAGGACATGGTTTAGAGGGCTTGGTGGTGTTGGGGTAACAGTTGGACTTGATGATCTTGAAGGTCCTTTCCAACCTTAGTGATTCTGTGTGATTCTGTGTGAAAGGAGAGGAATAATTGATCTGTGGAGGAAATGAAACTACTTCTGGGATCATACGCACTAAGCAATTGATTGCTTTGATTTTTGTATATATTCGAGGTTATTGAATAAAAACACTTCAAAACACCAAAATAAATAACTGGATAAATATAAAGGTAATGTGTGTTATAATTATAAATTATCAAAATATAGCTTCCAGGTGACACTACTACCACAGTAGAAAACTTCTATATTTGTGAACTTATAAGTTAACAGTTAGTTCATATCTATAATACTTTTATTTAAATATTTTTGCACGGACTTGTAAATATGCCAAGAAACCTGTGAGCTAACTGGATTTTAATAAATCTAGCAAGATGCTGTGCACTGATGTTCCATCAACTATGGTAATTTTCAATTAAAAAGGAATATTAGAAGCTATATATTCTTTGTTATGTAATTTTTCTTGTTGGGATTTTCAGTGTAATTTTGAGAATTTTAGCATAACTTAGTATATCTGAATGATCCATTTCCCACTATTTTCATGCCAAAAGTTTTGGATCGAGGAAAAGATTGCAAAAGATGGAATTCAGATTCAGACTTGCACAATGGGAGTACACCTTTCCCTAATATTTTGGTTTGTGACTATGCACAGAGAAGAGTATTTTTTTTAATATCCATGATTTATGAAATTAACAACAAGCTTATTTCATGTCATCAGTGAAAATCTTTTGAAGGATTAGCTAAACTGTCTACAAAAATGAATGTTTTCAAGTTTCAATGTAAAAAGGGGTCCCATCTACTACCACTAAATAGTTTCAGCAAGATAATCTTTTTTTGCTTATTGAAAAACATATTTGTTCCTAATTTTCTCTTTGAAGAGATGTATTGTGTCTGCTTTTCAACCTGTCCTCATTTCTGTAAAGTTAAAAAAGAAACTGTGACAGTCTACTTCAGTAACATTTTTGTCTTACTGAAGGCTGATGCACAGATACAATATAATGAGATAGTTCTTTACATTTTTTCTCTGTGGGTTGTGACAGAGTCGCAGCTGGTGAGAGTGAGGTAAAAAGATGTGGAGGGAAATGCAGGCCTTATTGAAATCAGTGATTTTTGTCACTGGCCTCAAGGGGTCAGAGGTTTCACCCCACGAGTTAAGAATTTTGAAAGCCAGGATCCCAGATCCTTGTTTCCACATATAATTTATAGAAATTTTAAATGTGTGGTACCATGCTTATGTAACCAAAATGCTGCACAATAAATCCATTATATATTTTCCTTGTTTTGAAGTTTCTCATACCCTGTGGTTTATAGTAATGGATATTCTGTTATTCTTGCCTAGTACAAAGTGGTGTAACTCAGTGGAGAAAATTAGGAAAACACTGTGCAATCTAGCTCAATTTAGGTATCGTAGAAAGGCTCTGCACTGTGCCCAAGTGGGCACTGATACTTGGTATTAGCCCTTAAATGTTTGTGCTCTCTCTAGAGAGCCCACAGGAGGTACTGCAGCACAGCACACTCATGTCTAGAAAGCCAAGGCACGTTCAATCACCCAGTCCATGTTGCCACATACGAGTGGCAACTCGTATGTTAGACAGGTTTACTCTTTGCTGGG